>NW_026623649.1:24992-229333 GCF_030028575.1 Malurus melanocephalus | reverse complement strand
GGTGTGCGGGCATCCCCCGGGCGGAGGTACCTGCGGTGTCCGGGCGGCCGCGGAGCGCGGTGTCACCGAGCCGCCGCCATGGCGCTGCTGGGGCGGGAGCGGCTCCGCCCCGCCCGCATGGACCGGACAACGTGACGGGCCGTTGCCATGGCAGCGCCGCGTGACGTCAGAGCGCGTGCAGGGCCACGCCCCGCCGCGGGCGGCGCCTCTGTCACCCCGCGTGTGACACGCGTGAGACACGGGACCCGGCGTGGGGACACGGGACCCGGCGTGGGGACACGGGACCCGGCGTGGGGACACGGGGACGGGGACTCTGGGGACACAGAGATTGCACCTGAGGGCAGGGGACACTGAGGGACTCCAGTGACACGGAGATGGGCGTCCAGGGAGAAGGACATGGTGATGGGAACCTGTGGGGACCAAGGTGGCAGTGAGGAGATGGGTGTGATGTTCCTCTTTGGTAGTAGCAAGGGCTAACTCGACTGAACTTTGCAGATCAGTAATGTGGGGGGAAAAAGTGAAGTGTTGAATRGGTACTCAAGTCTTTTGTATTCCTCACAAAGCTGCAACCCCACGTCCCATAATAGTGCAGCCCTGCTTATGCCAGCATGTGGAAAGCAGACAGACCGTGGGAGGCTGACTGCCATGGGGTTTGTCACTCGTGCTGTGGATCTGTCTGGCCATTCCACCTGATGCTCGTATTGCAATCAAATTGCCAAACTGCAGCCMCAGCCAACGAGAGAGCTGAGGACACACGGGATTAGCCGATTTGTGAGGTGCTCTGGGTSTCTCCTGCTCCACTGATGCCACAGGGACACCCCTGCTGCAGTCAGAGCCTAAGCACAGCCAGCGGAAGGCAGCCCTGCTCAGCCCTCCAACAATAACCATGGGACACTTGCATCATCCAAATTCTCAGCACGGGTCTGCCACACCCTCACCTACACAAACTGTCAAAATTGTGTTAAATATTTTACATGAGTATCATAACTTCTGTGAGAAAAGCAATCTTTGAGCTGTTAGCGTGTTACTGATAGATGGTTCGGTATTAATGACAGCACATGCTGGAACATACAGYACACACTGTAATGAAACAGCTCATTGCTTACCTTAAAGCAGTCTTAAAAAACATGCACGTCCCCTAACTGACTCAAGCCTATGATTTTAATAGCTCTGTCCTGTTTGCAAAGTCTGCTGTGCTTCCCTGCTCTGCAATACATCTGTCTTCCGTTTATCCAAAGGACAGATGCCATTCAGCAATGTGTTTACTTTGCATTTAATGAGTGATCGGACAGCAAAAATCAACAAGGAATGGGTTTGATTTTGTTGGACCATACTTGAGGAAAATACCCTTGTCTCAGAGTCACTATATCACTATTCCATAAGTTATTTAAATTTTTATAAAGGGGRAAAATTGGCATAAGATAGTTCTCCYTTTAAATATGCTTGYTCCCTTACAYTTTTCCTAATACAGTCTTCAGAACCCTAAATAGTCATTACTGACAAGATACCATCCCAGAATGACCACATCATTTCGCATCTTCTGTTTTCAAACAACTCTGGAAAATAACAGGCAGCAAGGAAAGCCCTAGAAAAGTTCAGATGATATTTGGGTAGTTCTATGTTATTCAGTTATCAGGTTTTGTCCTTCCAGTGCAAATTAAAACATTTAAAATTACATAATTTATCCTTATGACTCAYTGGGAAGACAGGGAAGATTCTTCAGTTGCAGTCAGTGAAAATGAAGCACACAGGACAGGGTTCTCCACAGGGGAACTCATCCTGCAGGGATGCCATTGCTGCAGCTCTGGTTGTCCAARGCAAACAGGAATACATTGTCTTGGACCAACCAATACAAATAACAGAAACTGTCCCTCCTAATAAAATTCATCTCACCCACTGGGTAGCCAGTTTAGTCATTTATTAGATGAAGTTACAAATTCCTAATGAAATAGAAATCCCCAGTTCTCCTGCTGGCAGTGTTTTACCACCAGCTTTTATCCAGTTCTGTTTCTGATCGCTGGTTTCACATGCCAAACCCCACTCTGCAAAATCAGAGCTACCCCTAATGGAGTCATTCTTATGCCAGTTCTGCAATATGCTTTGTATTATTTTAGAATTTATATAAGGAATCAATTTTTTCTGCAGTGAAAGAGAAATCTTGGGACACAGTGCCAGATTAGTTTTTAAAATCAATATCCAGATCAGTTTCTCTAACATGTCCCCTTTGAATTATGAGCTACTACAGCCAACACAGCAACTTTGGTTTCTGATAGATTAAATGCTACTGGAGGCCTCCAGTGCTTGGATTCCTGCCCGATGAGTCTGAAACACCTCCAAAGGGAAGGCAGAGAAAAAGAACCTGTTTGGAGATTGTGCTGATTCAGCTGTAACTCAAAACCTCAGCCAGGACAGCTCCWGCAGCAGCCTAAACACCCTTTTGATGGAAATTTGTGAAAAACTGTATGTTAGAATGGAGAATGGGTATGAGGAAGCAATGAGACATTTTCTGAAAAATCCCCAGTCCTGGCAGGGCCAAGGCCAAAAGGCACAAAGATGGACAKGGACACATATAATCTAAATGACTATAAATACCACCAGAGTCTCTGCATGGCTTTTCTTGGTTCAGAAAAATGAAGGTTTTACTGTCAGCCTGGTACTTTCCCTGTACCAGAAAGTCCCCCCATTTCATTAGCCCGTTATCTAATTACTTCCCAAAACACTTCAGGATACACGAAGGAGTCATGTTTGCTCAGGAGACAAGTCAAARGAAAAAARAAACAAAACCCAACCCATAGCTGAGAGATKTAGATCCAGAGGGAATCCCCTGTACTGGTGTGACTGAATCACACAACCCCTTTGACTGACTTCAGGAAAACAAAAGAAGAAATAAATTGCTCATTCAGATTTCAGAATTAATTTATCAAAGGAGCAATCCACTTCCTTGACACTTCTACAGTGGCAAGGCTGGTTTCCTTTCAGGGTTGGTTGTGTCACTGGTTAAATAAGGCCACCTCATGGTTACACAGTTGCCTTTCGCTTTGTCCGAATTCTGTTTATGTCTGACAGCATTTCTGCAGCTGCAGTCTGCAGCTCTTCAGGTGAGATGTGCTAATCTACATCTCCCTCACTTCTGCATTTTTCTTTTCAGATCTAGGAACTAAAATKGCACTTAACCCCTTACTAATAAAAGAACAATCTTAATTCATTTTATTCAAAGCTTTTGGAGAGCCCAAGACTATAAAGCTCACTTAATTTCCTGATTTATTATAATTATTAAGCAGGATTACACATAYTATCTTTATATTCTATATACATGATGGAAAACATATCCCCCTTCAAACAGCCCTTCTTCAGTTCATTCCTAAATACGACAGCAAAGGTTTTACTGCTTTACCTTCATCTCCTGTCTTTATTCTCAGTGGAGTCTAACAATCACTCATTCCTCCCAGAGCCCTCTGCTTGCTCAGGGCACAGCTGGAGTGTGACAGATCCTCTCCTGTCACTCTGTCAGTGGCCCTGCTGATGCAGGGTGGCCTTTCACAGCACCAAGGAGTGGTGATCTCTCTGCACACCAGGTGAAGCTGCACATGAAAAGCATCTGAGGTGGAAGCTCAGTTCACATTGTGTCCACGTCTCTCTAGAATTCCCAGAAGGAATCTGTAAGGAACCTGCACTGGCTGCTCACCACCAGCTCTGGTCCATGGATTGGTGTTTAATGGGGCAGGTGGAGGGAGATGTCCTTGCTGTGTTTTACAAGTGTCCCTGTGCTACCAAGAAACAGGGAAATTCAGTTTCTAGGGCTGCCAAWACAACAGTTCCTTTTATATCCTCAYGCTAATTCTCKAATATTCAATTCAAATAAAAAATTGAGGAAAAATAATATAAGCGCAAACAAAAATAATGACAGTGGGTGTCAGTGCATTTACTTTTTGAGGTCCAGTAAAATAACTGATCAAGCTACACAGCTGGATCATTGTGCAGCTACAGGTGACTCATCCTTTGGAGAGAATTGAACAATCACTGAACACTATTTAAATAGAAGAAAGGGGAGTGGGCATAAGCACATAGATGCTTTACGTACAGCCTATATATATGCATGTATTTCTGAATAGATTAATATTTCTTTCAGATAAAATGATGAAAGACACCCGTGGAACTGCTGAAGGTACTCATTGTTAGAAAAACAGCAGCAGAAATGAAAGAGGCTGAAAAAAGCATTTGATCTGTAGTGTTCCCTTCTAAGATCAGTGTGACAYTGGGATCAGCCGTGGGTTTCACGTGCTCGCTGTAATTTGTGAGTATTTCAGGGTATTTCACCAATGTCTGAGATGACTCTGTCAGGCAAAGGCAAAGCTCATCTCAATCACGGTGCTTCTGCACGTTCTCTGCTGCTGCAGCCCAGCCCACTGGCAAGGATGGCACGTGAGAAAACTCCACAGCATCTTTTAGAAATCCTCTGATTCCTTCTGGAGGGGGAGAGGAGTAAGCAAGCAGAGGAAGGGGAATCTGCATTTAAAACCTACACAGAAAAATGTGAGAGTCTGCAAATCCCAGGCTCAGGGACAGAAGCCTCACATCAGCTGTAACKCTGGCAGCATCTTTGCTTGCCCTGGCCGGGGAGAAGGCTCCTTTGTACCATGGGTGTGGGTGTGGAATTGTAATAGACACTTCCATAAACTGCTGTCCGCTCAAATGTCATAATGTTGGCTTTGTGCCCCATTTTCAGCTGCACAGAACAGCAGAGGGGAGGGGCAGAAACAACGAAGATCCCTTTTTAACTCTCAGTTTGAAAAATCTCCCAATGCTTTTCAGCCAAGCAGTTCTTCTCCCACCTATTCTGAGCATGGTGCTTTCTACATCCTGCTTTGGAAAATACAGTTTACCATAGACCAAACCCAATCCTAAGGGATTCAGCTGGGAATTAATGATCCTGGAAATGGCACCGGGGAGGAACAAGGTAGAGGAATGACACCGTCTCTGGTGTTATCTGCAACRCTTTTATAGGGCTGTAAGCAATTTAAAGTTATGTAACAACTGTRCCCTTAACAAACTGTTGTGCCCTGCTGGTGAACACTTTATCCAAATTAAACTGGGGAGGGAGGGCATAGAGAGAACATTAAAGTTTAAGGAGAGAGCAATCATCCCCTCTGCAGTGCCAGTGCAGATCTGCACTGTAGCCGTGTCTCAGTAGTTACTGGAATTTGCTGCTCGCATATCACACCTGTTAAATGAGCTGAAGAATCCACAACGTTTGGGATTTTTTGCAGGTTGAAGTCTAAGRTGTCTATGGTGGATTGGGTGTGTGCATCAACGATGATGACTCAACATTTAGAACTAATTCAGGAAAGGAAAATGAAGAACAGAGGCTTACTGAGTTTAACTAAAAGATATTTTAAGGAGCACATGGAATAAAATACCTGGCTTCATGTATGTTTTCTTTCAGTAAATAGCACTAAGTAGCTGCACTAAGTAGTTCTTCTTTGTCAAAGATTTTGTACTGTTCTTCAGCCATGAATCTTTCTCTGGGAAAGTAAGGCACAGAGTGGTGTAAACAGCTTGCCAAGCAACCAGTGGCAGAGCCAAAATCAGAATTCAGATTGCCTGCCCACCTGTTTCCTTCTATCCTTGCTGCTGAGCAAGTTACCCAACACGAGAGCTTTTCAGATGGAAGAACGAGTGATTAAACAAAGAAGTGAAATTAAATATAATCAGAGTAAAAATGACCRGTATGAGAGTCTTAATAAGCAAACTGAAAAAAAGAAATAGTAAAAACATTATGAAATAAAATTASGGATTATAATAAAGAAGTAATTTCCATTTTAACACACAAGAGCTAATGGTGTGCTAATGATTTTCCTCATATACACAGGGCTTTGGTCCAGAACTCTGAATGAAACCATTCATGTTCTTCTATGTTTTACCAGAAGATATCCGTGCTGCTAACTCAAGATGCTCCTGATTTCTGTTCCCATTGCCAGCCTGTTTTCACTGCGTGTCATTCCAGTGCCGGGGAAAGCATCATTCTGCCAGCTCCACAGGCTGGTGCTCCCCTCTGCAGTGTAAGGAAGGATGCGAGGCAGAGGCAGCTGCTCCCCCAGAACCTCGGCTCTGCCCTGCCCCAAAACAGCCCTGGCTTGTGAGAGTCACTTGGGGACAAGGGCAGTGCTGGCTTTGTGATGCTCCTTCTGCTGGAAACGGGACCGAGGCACAGCTCACAGCATCCATCAGGCTGTGCTGACACGGGAACAGCTCCTGGCCACTCGTGGCCTGGGCTGGGATGGACTGGGCAACAGGCCATGAACAAAAAGCTGCTGTGAGCTGTTCCCAGCTCCTCTGAGCCATTCAAACCCCTGTAACGCAGTGAAAGAAGATGCACTTTTTAAAATGAAGCTTCTCACAAGTGACAGGGAAGCGGTCGCCCCCGCACACACCTTATTCACTCACTGCTCTGAACTGGCACTCCTTCAAGAGCTGGGAAGGGCCCAGAGCTGCTGATTCAAAGGCACTTGGAATAAGAACTCAAGATTGGAAGGCTTTTGTTCCTTCCTGTTGCTCCTTTCCTTGACCTGCTCTGCCTGCCCATGCTGAATGTCAATCAGCAGAGCAGTAGCACCTTCGCAAAGAAGTATTTTATCAAATACATTAATAAGCAAGTGGAAAAAAAACCCCAAGATTTCCACTACTCCAAAGAAGAAAAGGCTCGATTAGAGTGGTAGGGCTGAACGTTGGACAGGGACAAAGGGTCAGCAATCGATAAAGTTGTACAKGCTTGTTTCAACTATAAGCAGACACGAAGGTGTCTTTTCAAGAAAAGATTTCTAAATGATCCTCATTGTGCATCCACAGCTGATTTTCAGAGACATTTGCATCAAATACCCCTGGAAAAATTCCCATAAGGAAACTGCCAGAATGAGCTGCTAATTGCACAYGCAGAGAATCTTACGTCAAAGCGGCTGTGATCAACCCAAAGTATTTCTCAAAAAAGGCAGTTTCATTTTTATTCAAGTCTCTGCCACCTTATAATTGACAGCTATTTGATGTTCTTGGAATGAGTAACAGCTCAGTTTATTATGGATTTCTTACAATTCCGCAGTTAGGACCAGCCTAAGTGAGCAAACAGAGAAAACTGATTTGAATTCAACAAATTCAAGTCTCCCTCTTTGATGGTCTGATGAAACTGGATCATCTTGATCTTTTGTTACTACTGAATAGTTGGGAATAGGTTTCTTTTGCAACCTGTCAGTTTGACAGCTCCATTTAGAACAGGAGCTGTTTTCCTGATGATTTTCACATGAAGCCTAAATGACTGAACATTTAATCTTCCATTTTAGCAAGCAAATGTTTTGTATTTACTACGTTTAACAACATTTTCAAGGTCAATATAACAGGATATTCCCTACAATTGTTTAAATTGTTAATATAACATCTTGAATCTTAGAAATAAATACAATGGTTTAAAGATGGCTAGTTAAATTCTGCAGCTCCATTGATTAAAATCCATTTCAGGAAATTCACTGCAGTTTCAAGCACCTGTTACAGGGAAGAAAATTTACCTGATTTCTTTGCAATGCTAAAACAGAACACATAAGCACTCAGTGGTGCTAATATGAACCATAACATTATCTCCATTGAGATGTAACAAAAAGATATTTAATCTTTGAAGGCTAGATGTTCAACAGTGCCTATTACACAGGCAGGGTAGGTTTCTCAGAGCACGTATGAGAAAAGGTTTGGCTGCTTTTTGGATTTCTTCAAGTTTCCTTGCAAGATCCCACCACAGCACGGAGGTGGGGAGTTGAGYAATAGACCTGGCACAGTAACCCCATTGATCCCTCAATTATTTCTGCTAAAAGACAAATAAATATAGCAAGAACAATTGGACAAGTCAGGCCATGCTGGCTTGTGTGTGCACTGCAGAAATGAGTAGCTAAGGCAGAAATGGGATAACGTCCCTGCATGATTATCTTCAGACTAGCCTGATTAGTGACAAATAGTAGAGAGCTGGAGATCTATACAAATGTCATTAGACCGAGGGCTGTAATGCGATTTAGTGACGCGGCTGCAGGGATAGCYGGTTCCCTTGACACAGCAAACAGATGGTGTTTTAGCACTGTTGGTTCACCACTGTGCTGAAAAGCAAGAATCCAGCAGAAATGTGTGTCTGTGCGAGGAGGGAAGCTTGGGGTTGGTGCTTATTTGCATCACTGTGTATCAAACTGGTGACTTAAATTGGCTCGGGGAGAGTCAGGTCCTAAGACAAAACATCCTTCAAAATCCTGCACCAGTGCAATGCAGTTTGATCTTTCCAGCACACAAAGTAAAGAATAATGCCTTTTCCCACTGTTCCCCTGCCTTTTTTTTTTTTTTTTTTTTTCTTTTTTTTTTTNTTTTTTTTTTTTTTTTTTTTTTTTTTTTTTTTTTCTTTCATTCCCATTCACTTTGCTTCATCTTGGACTCCCACAGGCCAGGCTGTCACAGGTTTCTCAAAGTGGCACCTGCCAGGGAAGCTCTGCAGCAGCTGCTGCTGCACAGTTTTGTTTCAGGGGCTCACCAGCCCTGGTTCCACTGGCTGGGCTCCAGCCAGCCCTGCCCATGCTCAGATTGCTTTTTYGGGTGATCCACTGGGCAGCTGTCTTCCCATAAAAGGGCAATTTTTAACTCTTCTCTCAAGGGAACTAGTGAGAAATAAACTTTCTTTGGAATAATGAGAGAATGATGTTTGCAAGCCCATAAAACTTTTGGGGTTGTTTTTATAATCTTACTTATATCCTAGTTAATATAGTCGTCTCTGTGACACAGCAGCATCATCTGCTTCAAGGCATAATATCAGGAGAGCCAGAAAAAGTCTGTAGGAAATTGTCCCCCTCCTTTTCTACCTTTCAGCCAATTAAGAATGACTGAGACCCTCTGTGATCATTGGCAGAGTCTGGATATGCCCAGTCCAGCAACCTCAATGCATTCATAAGCAAATGGATTTTTGTCCTTAAATGATAAAGTTTTAGGAATAACTGAATCTTAGTATAATTATTTCCAAACAGTTTCCATCCATAAAAACCAAAAGATAACCACAAACAAAAAACTAAACCACACAACACAAAGAGACAATCTTAGTGAGCATATAGGACAGAAGGAAGTTCACTATTTGAAATCTTGGTTGTCAGATTCATACTGGTGATTAGGTTCTTTAAAGATTAATTGCAGCTGACCTCTTTTTTAGCATTTTATGCTATGTCTGTCATCAATCTACAAAGCACATGAGTATATTTTTTTTGGTTTACAACCTTGATTTAATTGTTTGTAAACACTGGGAAACAAATGCAGCAATGTCATACAACAGATGGGCAAGGCCCTGAAACACAGCTCACAAAACCATGTTCCCTCTCACTTCCATCCATCTTCTGGARGACATAATGCAGTTACTGTTCATCTTCCTTCGTGGTCATATTGTTCATACCAGTGGGAGGACACTCCCTCCTAACATAGGACTGGGCAAAGCATCAATGTGCCTTGGAAACACCCCCTGCCACAGTGTTCAGGCACTCTGTGTCCAGGCAGAGGTGGATGGAATATGAAAATATTCTGAGATGGGAAAGGGGGGAGATGGTTCACAGGCTTTGGCACTTCCTTGGAGCATCAGCAAGGTAAACAATTAATGATGTCACGGATATGCCCAAACTCCTTGAGAAAGCAGGGACCCAAACCCTCAGCACTGAGGGATCTTCTRTAACAGCTATTTCTGTGAGCAGTCTGTTTTTCTACAGTATTTGTAAACTCACAGAGGAAGGGGAGAGATTATRCACAGAAGACAGTGCTGTGCTTTCTGTTTATTCTGGACACAGAATAATACCCAGAGCTTCCTCYGAAAGCCTGCAAGAGGACATGAGCTAAAAGAAAGCCTCCGAGAGGAAGCGCTGAAAAGTAAATAGGCAGCACAGGCAACACTGCTGAGACACTGCAGAAGTCAGGCAGTGTATCTGAGTTTTGGTCTGTACCCTGAACGTAAGCCTGGGAGACAGAAATTGCCATATAATTCTTTCTGCAACATATAATTACATTCTTAACCTCTTTGTCTTTTTTCCTTTTTTGATAAAGAGGAAATAATTCATTTCCAGGAATATAAGTGGCTTTAATTCACTTGGATCAAGCCTCTTTCTTTTACTTTTTACTTTTTGCTTTTTGCTTTTCTTTTTTTTTCTGATTCAGTGCCTGACTCAGAACCATCATTCTTATTGCTTCTGTCAGACTATCCCACATTTCCCAGTGGTTTTTACTACTGCAGTTTGGAAGCACTCTTTGTTCTTATAGTCCCAGTGCCTACCAAGGCTTTTCTTTTCATGTTCTTTGACGTTTATTCCCCAGGAGCCGGATCCTTGTGTCCTTACATGTGAGCCAAATCTCCCAATGAATTTGCAAACATGCAGGATCAGCAACTTAAACAGTTTATTTGTTCTTCAGGGTTTTCTATGTTCACAGGAAAAAGGACGCCTATAGGCAAACACTGCATCACAGGTTTCATCTACACAAAAAGGAAGCTTAGAGAGGAAGGAAAGCACAGCAGTGTGGAGTTCACGATTAAAAACAAAAAACAGCCTTCTCAGGTTTTTTTTCTGAGAGGATGGTGGTGACAGATGTAGTTACAGGACACTGAACTTCACGTGTTTCTTGAAATACATCAAAAGAGTCCTCCACTGAGTTTGGCTCCGTGTCAGCTGTAATAGCTGATTCCTGTGTGTTCTCAGAATAATACATACTTGGGGATATATTTTTGAGACATCTTTCAGCTTGAATATCTATACCACATTTACATTTATGAACCTGGAATTTCTAATGGCCTGGCACCTCAGGCTGAAAACTGCCTGCTCCCATTTGCTTCAGCTTTGGTGTTTGCGTCARAGAATTGTGGCCGGGCACGTTAGGAAATGTAATGTATTCTGTTTATGTCCCACATGTAAGTGGAGATCAGCATCAAGGACCAGATCCAATCTGCAGCGTTAATTCAAACAAACAGCACCGCTGACAACATGATTGCTRTGGATAAGGACTCCATCTCACAAACTTAGCTATTAGAAAATCTTCAAATTTCACTTTAATACAAGTGTCCCTCTGCTGATGTCAGACAGACATTTTAAAGCAAGTAGTCTTGGTGATGAATCAAGATTTGACATGATCTAACTACCTAATTTGTGACAATTTGTGGTGAGACAGGACCATTAATATTTTCTTCTGCAGTCAAATGAAAACCTTTTCTTGCTCTCTGTTTGCTGTGCACATACAGAACAGAGCTACTGATATGGATTTGTGGATTTTTCAGCCAGAGAGATTATTCTAATCCCTCAGTCTGGCATTTTACAACAACGGGCAACCGTATTCCCTGAGAAATTTGTGCACCAGATCCCTTAACATGTCGATGTTAATTCAGATTACATGTGTCTAGCCTTATGTAGAGAAACCCTCAGTTTATTGKGCATGTGAAACATTGTGTTTCTTCTGCAGATATGCCAGTGTCCACACTAAAGGACACATATGCTTTATTTCCAGTCTGACTCTATCTGGACTCAGCATCCTGATACTGCACCTGAGCATATTCCAGACATCTATTTTGTTGAATTGTTCATCATTTCAATGGGATACAGTTTGGGATATGTAAACCTGATTAATACGTACTTCCACAGGTGTTTKACAAAGATTTTTTCCTAAATTCTGTTGATTATTTAGGTCCACCATTCTTGCACGTTCTATAAAAATCAGGTAGATCCATTCACAGACATTTACACAGTTTTGTTTTCTTCACTGCTTTGATTTCAGCAAAGGTCATCTCCATACATGGCAGGTCCACTTGTACACAGAAAAAGCACAGGACAGGGGCTGACTGCTCAGCTGAAATCAGAGCACACAAGGCTCAAATACTTCCAAACCTCTTACTGAGAGTGTTTTGTGCACKTCTTTATTTAACCGTGGAAACAGGACACATGAGAGAGTGCCACCACCTACAGAAGTTTATGCCACATCAGCCCTACTTTGCCAGCATTCCAACAGAAAATCACATTTTGCAGAGGCTGTTTTATTCCACTGACTTTATAACCTGTGTCAAGGCCATCAGGGAAAGCCCCAAGCAGACACAAAGTCTGCCATGAGATTTCAGTAGATTGTGCTACCAYRTGTGCCTTTATGCCCRATGGCATCCCCCAAACCAGAGAGAACCAACTTTACATGAAAAATTTTAGATAAATCCATGCTGTAACAATGCAATGCTCTGGAACACAGAAACAGCTTGTGAATGTAAAAATCATTCACCAGTACCAAATCAGGGCGTTGCTGCATTGTCTGCAGGAGATAGTGACGTTCAGCCCTCGGGGGATACAGCAAGGAGAAATGAATGCAGCAGCAAACCTTTCTGAACAAGAAGTTGGCCACATGCTAAGAGTCATATGCACTTTAGGTCATAAAAGGTTCCCTGTATTTCTATTCCTTATTACAATTCTTTYTGAGATGCTGCTTCAGGTAAGAGTCACCTAAACATAGTCCTCTTCCTAAAAAAAAATAAAATTTACAAACCCTTGAAATGAGGAAAAATTCTTCAAATCTTTTCTAAAATTATATTATATTTTGCCCCTCTGGACACTAATACTGAATATAGAATTTCTTATATCTTATTTTTTTCTTTTTTTTGGTGCCTGTTTTGCAGACTGAAGAAAATGACTGTAAATCAGTTTGCATTCAAAACATCACACTTGCACCTAAAAGAACAGGATATTACACCATTAAAAATAAGATTCAGTATAATGGAAAAATTTCTGACTGACAGCACAGAACCTTTTGAGTCATAAATTCTCATTTTTAAAGGACAAAAGGGACTATCACAATCACTGTCTGAATTCCTACACAACAGAGACAATGTAATTTTAGACAATAATTCCTACGTCASTCCTGCTTTCTGATCTGCAAGAAAAACTACTTTACATGTCACACCCTGGAAGCAGAATACCCAGGGATTCTTTATCTTTATCCATAACAATTATCAAACGGATCTACAAAAAACTGATAAGCAATAGGGCAAAATCAAATCCCAGTTCTAAACAATTTTGAACACAGATGAATCAGCACACGGAAATAATGATAGGATGGGAATATCTTTTATAGACATCATCTTTTACAGGATAAGCACAGGATAAAATCAAGCTATTTTATACTTCACAAAGTTCCTGTAATTGGATCTTGTAAAATGGCTAAATACTGTAATGGATCTGTTGCTTCATTAGCACACTCTGGCATCCTGCAGCAGCAYATCCATCAAGCTCCTCATTCCCTCTGGGGAAGGCTCGTTCAAGGAGCTGGCAGAGATGTCAGTCAGGCTCTGTAGGATCAGCAGACCTGATTTGGGGTTTGGCTGTGCACTGRCTGCAAACCAGTGGAGTCTGGGGCCTGGGTGCCAAATTTGGAGGGAGAACAACCTGTTCTCCCCCTGCTAAGGGGACCAGTGATAGTTATGAGTGATTTTGGACGGTTTTGCATCACCGTGAAGCTGTTGTGTGTGAGTATGAATGGGTGAGAAAAAGATTATACTTCGGCCAAGGGAGCTTCAGGCCAATTTGTAACTTGTAATGAGAATCACTGGTGCTTGTCTGAGAAAGTCACAACTTTATATTTCTGCCCCTGGCTGCCTTTATACAGTAAGTTAAGAAGTATAAAATATACTGTTAGAAGTAGCTCAGGTTAGAGAATTTTCTAAGAGAACTGACAAACCTGGTTAAACATTCTGTCCATGGCCCAATTAGCACTAAAATGTCAAGATGAGATTTTCATAGGTTGTGAGACACCCAGTTCTGTGTTAATCTTAACTTTCATCTTATGTTGCTTCTGTATTTATATGTGGTTTTTAAAATTAGATCTACTTTAATTTATAACAGTTTAATATCTGAAACACCTTATTAATATCACAGAAACATTAAACAGAAGTCTGCATTACAAAACTGGAAATAAGTCAAAGCCTGAAAATGTGACTTCTGTCTTCAAGCCTGTCTTGGCTCATAAATCTGTAACCACGTCCTAAAGGTTGTAACATTCAYGCCAAATTGCCCCAAAACACAGGATGAGCAGGATACTTCCTGAACTTGGAAACTGGAGGCAYCATCTATGCCTGCATGTAGTTTTTGCTATACATTATTTCTTAAACTAGAACACTTCATTTTGTTAAATTATTATTGCTTTGTTTTATCTTTTAATAGAACTGTGATTATACTGGCAGTAACACTGACATGGCTCTCGTGCTGTGAATCCCATAGTGACATTAAGGACTGCAAAACACATTACTCAGATYAGATAACCTAAACAGTGGGAAATAAACACAAAAAGCTCACTTACCATGACAGTTCTG
Organism: Malurus melanocephalus; assembly: GCF_030028575.1. Taxonomy (NCBI): domain Eukaryota; kingdom Metazoa; phylum Chordata; class Aves; order Passeriformes; family Maluridae; genus Malurus; species Malurus melanocephalus. The sequence continues at coordinate 214,959 of NW_026623649.1, read as the reverse complement.
GAATTGCACCAGGGATGAATTTGTCTCTGTGGGCTCTCCCAGCTCACAAGCCCTTAAGCACCGCCGGCACCAGAGTGGCAGCCCAGCGTTGTTGCCCTCGCATTGAAACAAAAAGCCCCTCGGCTGAGCTCAAGCTCCTTGCCTTGCCATTCACTGGTGGTTTAAGCAGACATTTGATTTTTCTATTCCATGTTTGCCTGTAACTATTCTTAGCAGCTAATAACTGACACCCTCGGGAGAGTGATGTCAGCACACTCCGCACTTACGGAGCTCTCCCAAGTCAAAGCCACATCTCAGCACGATGAGCTGGCTCCTTAGGCAGGGCTATGGGACTGACAGTACCCCAGCCCAGCTCAAACAGACCAAACGGGAGGAAGATCACCTCAGTTAAAGAAATCTCTTTCTCTCATAAGTAATCTGCAGTCAGGATCTGAAAAACGGTATTTGTTTTTGAGGCTGCCAAGTACTTTTTGCAGTACTAACAACTCCTCAGCCTTACTGGTCATTGCCTTGTCAGCATCACATGAAAAAGTTGTGTGGACTTTTGGAATTAACACCAGTCCACTACCCACATCACAAAAGCTACTGAACAGGCAGCTTTGTTAGTGATCCCAGCAGAGAGGCTACAGTAATCATGAACACTGAACCTTTCCACTCACCAGTATTTGYTCCCAGTGTATTTAATGATTCATCGCCCTACAAACCTCCATTTGGTTGGGTACAGGAAGCATTTCTAATTTCCCTTCAAAAGATGAAGCTCCATTCCCTTGCTCTTCCTGTAGCTCTTCTTTACACCTCTCACAGTTTAAATTAATTTTTCTGAAAATAGCTACACACAACTGTAGAAATGCTCTAGAGAAGTTAACTCTCCTTGTAAGATGGTACCAACATTTCCTGCAAACTGCTAAAATTCTAGGACATTTCTTCTAGGCCAGCATTACCTTTTCTACTCCAACTATATTCCAATGTTTTTTCATATTTGTCCTTCCACTGGTAAGTGCACTCAGGTTTGTTTGCAACTCTGCTACTTCCAGTTCACAAAGCCCCACATTATGGATGAGGTTATGATTGAACCCCAAATTTGTACAGTATGATATTTACTTACATGACATAATGAGCAAGCTGGTAAAAAAATTAGCCTAATCCTTTTTGAACATCACYCAAATTTTCCACAATATTGGCAAAGCCTCCCAATGTGTCTTACCTAGGAATTTCACCTCAACACACTGGTAAATGTATTAAATAGAATAGGCCCGAAGACTCACCCCAGAGAAACCCCATTAATAACATTTCCCCAGCCTCACCACTTTCTTTGGAACAGAATTTAGCCAACACTTTAGCCAGTTCTTGTGTTCACCACCTTCATTTCCAAATTCAAGAACAACTTCCTAAGGGATATGAGTTGCTGGTAAGTGGAGGAAGCTCACCCTGGATTATGTTCTCGCAGGTGCAAGAGCACACATTTGTCTTTGCTGAATTTCATAAAGAAGGAACAATGATTTCAACAGTGAGACCCAGAGCAGTCCCTGGGCTGGGGCCCTACAAGCTCAGCTTCAGTCTCCCGAGGTTGCTCACAAGAGCTGCCAGAGCTCTGTGCTTTTCCTTGGGTTTCCCTGGCTCCAGGATTCCTCCCTTGCACCTCGACCCAGTGCTCAGCACAGGAGGTACCCCTGCCACGGCTGCCTCAGTGACTGAGTATTTACAYTGTCAACCGGATTTTAAACATTGCACACGCTTCCTGGTGACATTATCAGCTGAATTTGATCTCYTCTGCATAAAGGGCCACTTAATAGGAGAAGGAAGTTTCTTCTTACTGCTTTATTTAGGGATGGTGAATGCTGATGCAAGATCTGATGATGAATGTCAGCCAATGTCAGCTTTCTTGTACCATGAAACATATTATTGTCATTGTTCTCCTGCTTCATTTGGTCTAAAAATAGCTTCCTATTATTATTATGTTATACGAGATGAGGTTTTTTTATGGACTTATATACAGGAAAAAAGCTGGTGCTTGTATTTTTAATTCCTGGTTGCAGCACTAAGTAAAACATACAGTGAGTATCAGGATCAAATCATAGCATCTGTCTGTTAGGATTTGTTGGTATAGAGCTGTCACCCACACGGCTCCTTGTCTGGTATTAAACAAGACAAGTGCAACAGAGAACATGAGAAGTGTTAATAGAGCTGCAAGTCAGCTGCAAAGAACTTCTGAAGCTAGGCCCTGGATGTAAAATTTTCAGCAATGAAATTGAAAACTTTATTTTTAATTATAAATTTTTTTAAATGATCCCTCTTTTTTTAGTTAAAAAATCTGTTTTAATGAAAAGCCAAATTTTACATCTCTTCCTTTCCAAATAAATACTGCTTTCTTATTAAATCAGACATGGCACAAAAACTATTACTCTTGGTTTGGTTATGAACCTTCCTTTGCTTTTTAGCAGTCTTATTGAACTAAGTTCAAACTCATAACAAATTATGATTTTGCCAGGGACTTTTATGAAAGCCAACCCTGACTAGAGAAATAACTTTACATCTCTAGGCAGGAACATAGAGGAGAGTCTCTGGCTTGGTTAAAAATGCAATGCACAGACCTAAGATTGGCTCTGTCCTTCAGACAAGTGATTCAGCTCCACACASCAGATCTGTGTGTCATATAAAGAAAAGAAGGAGAAGCCTGAGGGGAAAAGGGAAGTTTCCCAAGGCAAGAACATTATCAATCCTGGGTACAAAGTTGCATTTACAGTGGCTCTGCATGGACTTGTGTTTAACACCAACCCAGGGGTTTAAGGCAGGCACTTTACCCAAGGCTCCTACAAAATCACTGAAGGGTGTAAGGCTCCTGCAAAGCTGCTTCAGAGCAGAWGCCCCACTTGGGGAGTCTGAATCACTTTCTGAAAAAACATTCTCTGTACTTAAACTCTCAGCAGCCCAGGAAAGTTTGCCTTCCTCATCTAGACACCTGTGTTAGGCATGCAAGGTGAGGCAATAGGAAGTGCCTTACACATCTCTTTCCCGGTGTCTCTGCACCCCATTTCTGTTACYATCACAAATTTGGGTGAAGCTAAAGCACCAGATTTTATCAGAGCACTAACTGGTTCAACCACACTCTTCCTGCTCTGATASTTCTGGTTGCTTGCATGCCTAAACAGCAGCTCAGTCTTTGATCCCCTCTCAGGAGCATGCGCTCTTAAATTTGACTATTTTTAGCTCCTCATCTGTGACCATCTTCCCCAAGATGAAAGAGCATGGGATGACGATGCCTACGAATGTTTGTGAACTGCTTTCATCCTGATTTGTGGAAATCCTTATTCAGGAATAGCACACTGCATTTTTATAGACATACAGTTAMTGTTAGTCTCCTGTACTTCACCTGAATATAAATTTGTTTGCTTCTTATAATTTGTCACATGTTGATAAAACCATTTCCCATTTCTGAGAAGACAGCACACTGATTAATAAGAACTCCATTCTACTGCTTTTCCTCTTCTGTGATTTGTGGGCATAGAAACCAATACATGGTTTTGCAACAAGTGACATAGAAGAGATGACACAAACTTATTGAAGAAAAAAATGACAGTAAAATTCTTATGGGAGTCAGTGCATTATGCATGTGATTGACCTTCATTATAAAGTACGTTGAGATCTGTGAATGAAAACYACTACATAAAAACTAATTATTATCATTTAGGTTGGAAAAGACCTTTAAGATCATTGAGTCCAACCTTTAACGTATATTGCCAAGCCTGCTACTAAACCATGTCCCCAAGTGCCACCTCTACACATCTTTTAAATACCTCCAGGGGTGGTGACACATCTGCCCCGGACAGCCTGTGCCAGGCCTTGACAATCCTTTCCATGAAGAAACACTTCCTAATATCCAGTTTAAACCTCCCCTGGTGCAAATGGAGGCCATTTATTTGCTCTCATACCAGTTGTTTTCTTTTGCACTACAAACTGGATAAAAACAAAGCAGATACAAATGGATAGTTTAATTTTCAAGCTGATTAGATTTMATATAGTCATTCAGAAATTTGAGTATATCCTATGTTTCTGTAAGACMAAAAATATTGCCCTCAATTCTGTAAGATTGCAGCTTTTTCTTGTCAGCCCCCTGCTCCTTTTGGATGGTTTTTAGTCTTTTTAAAAACCTCTTTAACAGGGAAACTGAATCCTGCCTCTTGACAGTACACCAACATACCTAARACAAGAAAGTGTATGTGCTGAATGCTTCTTTTGCTACAAGCTTCAGATCAAGTCTTTGATGAGAAAAACACATTCTCTTTTGAAAGCTGAAACACTTCAGCAAATACTGCTGCAATATATCTGCTTTGCTWTGAAGAAAAGCCTCTTTAAGGAAGGGCTGTGAATTCACATTCCCAATCCAAACTGTGCGTCACAGTCTGAATTTCCTGCTCTGATAGCACTACTAAAATGCCTCCCAGGGACTAAATTCAGCCTTAACTCAGGTTTGTGTGGCCAGCAGAGAATTAAGAAAACCCCACAGCGGAGTCTAATGGATCTAACACCTTCTGTGCTTACTCCCATTTCCCCTCCCTATAGAAGGTAGCCAGAGAAATGAGCATTTCTCAAAAACAAATGTTTCAGAGGAARATGAAAGAATCCCCATCCAAAGTGAGCAATTCAGAGATAGTCCAGCCTCTAAATGATATTTCTTTTTAGCCTCCATTGAACATTAATGATTATAACTCTAAATTTCCAACTTGTTTTATGATGTTCTTTCTACATTACATCACACTACTCGGTGTATAAAAACAATGGAATGAAAGCCTCTAATTTTAGCTGTCATAAGTTAAAGAATAAATGTCAGCAGAAGCTTTCACATGTAATTGCAGGATTTTAGGAGACTACAGAAAAAGTTCTCTTTTCTGTATGTGCACAAATGCTCAACACTTCACACAAAATTTCACAAATGCTACCAAATTGTGTGTGCTTAGGAGTTAATGGTGAAGGTGTCACTATGCTCAGAAATAGAGCCAACTTTCCCATCTCACATTCAGTTTATTAATAACCCCATTATTTCTGTCGCAATGGCACATGTCTCTCCACTCCTTGTTATTGTTATGCAACTGGAAGAGCTTTCAGAATAACTTCTGCCTGAGCTTGAACAGGTAAACCATAAAATCCAGCTTGAATCAAGCTTTATGCTGAAATGCTACTGCAATTCACCARATGAATGCTGAGTGACACAGAGTATGCAATTATGCAAGAAGAGTGTTTGCAACAAGCCATCTTGGAAGTGCTTCCATTTATGAGAGGATTTTTTCATATTCTGAATCTGAATACATTAAAAAGCCTGTAATCACTTAATAGAGTCAAATCTGCAATTCTTAATTCTGAATATCTTCTATAACGAAATGAGCTTCTCAATTCTTGTGATTAACTTGCAAACAAAGCCAAATACAAGAAGCTGGCTTAGAAAAATCAATGCAGGAAATCGCTGCCAGATTTCTCATAAATATTTCTGCCTTCTAAACCACTGGAATTTACACTCTCTTYATCACATATTGTATAGGACTATATGCAATTACAGCACTTCCTACACAAAATAATACAGATCTGGGTAAGATCATGCATAAATGGATATGAAAAGTCTATGCAACCTCCTGGCAAATTGCCAAACTGGCCCTTATGCTTATAAAACAGTGTATCGATCTCATCTGATCTCTGTGTTTACACGTGTATGCCAATATTGTCACAAAGCTGCTTTGTTTAGATGTGCATTTTCATGACCTTGAAGCTCAGGATAATGTATTTCTTATTCTATTCAGCATCTTCACACSAGGGTATCTACAATCATTATAAAAAATCTCCAGTCGGAGAAGTGGGAAAAGAAAAAAGTGACTTASACTGCTCAGTTTCTAAATTAAGCTACATCTGAAGTTAAAAATAGCCCTTCCGACTGAAGATGCTATGCTGCCTGAATTTAAATAGCCTGCTTCTTTCTCTGACAGATAACATTTATTGTGTTCTCTGCTGCAAAAAAAAATGCCTTCTATAAGGAGGCTACCTTTTTTAATGTCCAATTTCATGTCACCTACCACGACAGAATTAAATAAAGTTGCTCTTCTACTTGGGAAGCATATCAATTTTTCCACAGATACATTTCTCCAATTTAGCTAAAACAGACATAAAACTATGCATGTGTATATGCGTGTGACTTTTCCTAGCCCTTCGTGCAGATTTTTCTGGGAAGATCTATAGTAAGAATATTTTGTCTGAAATGCAATCAGATTTCTAGCATACATCCTAAAACTGCTTGTGCCATCCCTACCAACTTTTGTTTTCATTAACTTACATATATACATTATTTCTAGATGTTTCACTGCTGTTTCTACAAAAAGAGAAGTATAAAATGCAATTACACACATTATATGTGGAATGGTTTACTCACCACTTTTCCCCAAAGCACTGAATGAAAAGGAGGAGAAGCTGCAGCCCATTTCTCTCCAGGCTGAACACTGAGCCAGCACAAGGATTTCTATCCTATCCATATTCCCACTGCAATCAGAGGCTGAGAGGTCAGAAATGAGCTACACAGGGCCTGCTTGTGCTACTCACACAGTAACTCCAACACTGGCTTTATAACACCTGTAGATTAAAAAGGTAAAAATTCTTTCAAGCCACACTGACCCTTCTTGTCTAACTTGAATTAGTTCTTTTTCTCAGAATTTCTGCTGCTCCAATCTGCATGGTTTTAAATTCTAGTCACTGTATCCATGCTCACCCCTGGGAAACCGCTAATTTTCCTCAATATTCATTCTAAATTTACTGTGCCTTAATTTCAACATTTTATGAGATTAAAATTAATCATATTCACTTTTACACTTCAGGGAAGAACATAAGAAAGGTGCACTTCTAATGTGCAAAGTGAAACTTGAATCTTGCTGTACTGAGACAACTCTGCTTTCCCCCTCTTTGTTAAATTGCAGATTTTATTTGAGCATTCCCAAAGGAATAACACAGAGAGACTCAGGAATAAGTAAATGAAAGATGAGATGGATATAAATATTCCTCTAACCCCCGAGCAAGACTTTCACATTGCAGTCAATTTGTGGACTAAAAGCCTGAAAGATCCCCAAAAGCTTTATATGCATCAATAATATTTGCAGTCATGTAAGCCAGAGGCAATGATGTAAATTCTGCAGTCCCTAATTGAACAAAACATCCATCRAAGTCAATAGGAATTGCAGTCAATTAAGCTGTAAATATTTCAGGTCCTGAGCTTTTTACATAATGTGACTGCACGGCATCTACAAGTACTTTTATTTGTCCTGGGCAATGTTTGCTCAGAAGCCTCTGTGACAGCAGACAGGCCTGGAACAGCCACACAGAGGTCAGGTGTGTAGTGTCAGTCACCAATTCCCACCACCTTCTGGCAGGATCCCAGTTTACTTATCCAGGCTGCTCTGACATGAAGGTGTCGAGCAGCAAGAGCAGTTGTATGGCTGGGGGCTGAATTTGACTCAAACTTTAGGTACAGTGGTACATAAAATTTGAATCTTCGTGAAAATTGTGCATGTCCAGAGCCCATCCGAGGAATGTAATTTCTCTGAACAAGTGAACCCAAGCTATAGCCACACTGGTAATTGCTTATCAGTAAATGGGAAGGTGTGTGACACAGTCCTGTCATGTACAGAATAGTTTCTATTGTCCTTTGCTGCCCTTACTCTGATTTATCCCCAGCTGTGAGAAATGAGAGCCACATGTGCTGCCCCTGAGGAACAGGAGGAAAAGGAGGGTCTGTGCACAGCCCTGGCACTGCAGATGGTTTAGGATCACTCCTGCTGCTGGGAAGACAGGCCGTGGCTGCCAGAAACCATTCGCATTGCGCTGTCAGGAGCTTCACAAAAGCACACCATAATGCATGTAATGAGTCTCCAGAATCACATTTGTGAGGCCTGGAGAATGTTTCCCTTTCCCAGTATGAACTGCTGAGTCATCCTKTTCATGTGAGACAGGCTGAATTCTCTTCCCAAAGAGCTCCTTTGAATCACTATTGCCACCAGATAACAGATGTTTCTCTCCAGGAAAGTTTTTCATACAAGCTTTTATAATCATGGGGATTATTTCAACTTGACCTTGTAACTACAACAGAAAAACAAGCTGAACTGAGGGGTCTCAGAGGGCTTTGTGCTGCAATGCTTTGCATATCTAAGTAACTAGGCCTTGAACAACACRACTACTCAATACACTACACAAAGGATAACAGAAATATCCATTCTTAAAAGGTAAATACTACTAATTTCCAGCTTACACAGGGGAAGAAACAAGACCTGAAGTGTTTAATGGACTTGTCTGACATCACACAGCAAACACATAACAATTAACGTTCAAAAGCATCTAAGTCTCTTTAAAACTTAGAGCCTGTGGATGTGCAATGAAACTCAAGATAAGTACTTCGAAAACAGGACTAAAAGTACAAATGRGAAGCTTTTAGTAAAGTGCTCTAAAATGCCCATCTTCTGTCAAACACTTCTGTTTTAAACCACAAGACATTTTCTCTCTAATTACTTGCTCAAAGTGAACCTTACCATGCATTTTAAAAGAAACACTGGGAATGCTGTAATACTTTCCAAATGTCAGCCTTTCCTCACTATGCATATTGCTGGTCAAACAACAGTAACTTTTTTTTCTGCATGCCTTTACTGAATTGCCATTTTGGATGATAAAGCACATTTTCACCACTCTTTTTTTCAAAAATGCCAGTAACTGACAGCTTAAAATCAGACATTTACATTGCAGCTATACCTGTGCCTTCTGGGGCCACTTTAACTAAGTTCATGCAATTAAATTATTCTCTAATACTCTGAATACACACGTATCATGATTTCACATCAGTTTTGGAGTTACATCACCAGATCCCAGAAGTAATAGARCTGTGCTTACTCATAGCAGGACCCAGTCAGGTCCAGATAATGAAATAACAGCCTGGATTCCAAACAGTGGCAACAAAATACAAAACCATAAGSCTTTGGTTTGATAAAAATGATTTAGGAAATTTTTCGTCTGAAGGTCTCATTAATCACTACAGTCACAGATTAAAACTCACAGTATTCCTGTGAGATACCCACCCAGAAAGATACTGTTCAATAGGAGAACCTACAAACCAACCAAACAAAAAAGTAATCCATGCCAGATCATGGACAGATGACGTCTACCAGACAAAATAATCTATCAGGTCAGGAGAACTGACCTCCAACAGCAAAGGCCACAGCTCAGGCTGAGCTGTCCATTGCACTGATAGCACTCATCCTGCTATCAATAGTGATTTGCTTTGTCATACAAACTATTGTTCACTTCATAATTATTCACCTTCATTCATTTTTTGCTTTCTTTTTCTCAAGAGATGAGGAGCTTGACTACTGAATGTTTTATACATTCTTGCACATATCCAGCCTGTCTCAGTCTCTCCAGGAGAGACCTCTTTGGCTTCTCTTTTGCCATCCTGACATGGTCTTCCCATTCACGAGCATCTCCTCGTTTTTCATCCTGTGCCATATTTTCCCAYCCTGGTCTGATGCCTGATGTTTTGTCAGTGGATCAGTTTGTGCTGTTAMTTATTCCTCTTCTTTTCTATGTATTCAAAAGTAGAAGATAAAGAAACAATCTGAATTCACCACTCCAAAGTTTCCAGCATCAGAAAAGGCTGATGACCCGAAAGGGTCRAACTGCTGAACAGCACTTTGCGTCACTGGGCAAACACTGTATCTCAAGCTTGAATGTCCCTGCTCTCCACCCCAAACCCTGCATGCCAGCTTCACCAAGATGCTCCAGGACTTCCATCTCTTCCTGGCCTTTTCCCTGGAGCTCTCTGCTGCTCAGTTTACTGCACTCATAGTAGAAGCATGACTGAACCCCCTTGGTTCTACCCAGCCCTGCAGTTCTTCATTCCTCCTTGCCGTTTGCTTCATGACTTCTCAGACACRAGAAGCTGCTGTAGAATTAGAATTGTCAATGTCCTGCATCTCTCCTCAGAGCCACAGGTACCTTGTCCTAATTATTGGCAGYAATGCTGTGTACAATTCACAATGCAGGCTCACTCCCTTTGCCTTTCAGCTTCTCTCTGTCTCACTGTCTGAAGTAAATGCTATTCTCTGCATAATACAGCCATGGAACATTTTAAAGTTGGAAAGAGAGCAGCAGATAGACAAAGAAAAGGTGGACAGAAAGATTAAGACTGAGGGTTGTTACCCACCATCTTCTCCAGGAACATTTACCTCAAAATCTCTCATTTGAAAATCTACTTTACTAATTAATATGCCTTATCCAGATGCCGTGTTATTTTTCTGTCAAAAGACATCACCTAGAAGAATACAAAACCATCACTTTGTGGTTCTGCTTCCCAGATTACTATAAATAGTGGAATCATATGGAATGCTGATAAATCTTAGATGACAATAAATTTTCTTTGAGCTTACTGTTTTTTCCCCTACAGTGTAAGGATTTAATACTATTCATACCTTAAACTGCTTAAAAGTGATATCCAGCAYACAGATGTCAAAAAACAGATTTTTAGAAAGAGGAAACAGGTCTACTTTCTGAACAAACATATTTTATCAACAGYCTGATGAAAAGATAATTTTCATCTCAGACTTTTAAAATTGTTGCTCTGAATTTTCACATATACACATCCAGATTCACTGCTGTGCTCCAGTTGTTTTGATAATGCAAAGCTATCATAAACACATCTGAACACATAGTAACATCTAAAACTCAGCAAGTGAAATTTACCACCCTAAATTGAATGCCCCAATGTATTTTCCTACTGGGRAAAAGTGTGAGTCAAAATTACACTCTGTATGTATTTGCAGTAAGCAGAAAACAGAGTGAACTAAATAGATGCTTTATTCTGGTTAATATATACCATGCCCATCAGAAAGGTAAGATTGCCAGGATGTGAAGCAGATGCGTAGGTGCACATTTATTAAGCAGCAAATAGTAATTCTGATGAGACAGTTACTAATTTGAACTTTGATATATTAGTAATTCTACAGCAAAAGAATACAACCASTTCATCAATTGTCCCTCTCTCCCAGGAAGCCATCACACAAACAAGGAACTGTGACAGAATAATTCTAAGGTGGGCTATTTAAAACAAAAACAAAAAACAAATGAAACCATCCCGAACCAACCAATTCTGTCACAAATGTCATAACCCARATTACACATAAATACTTCATAGAAACTTCTGAGGTCACTGGGAATGTCGGAATAGACTTTTCTTTGCCTCCTTTCTCATGTATGATTTAGGCGGCCTCCCATGCAAAAGAACARAATCTGGGCCCATTCTGTGAGGCAATGACCACCACCAGCTTACACTACTGATCCCAGTGTCAGAAAAAATGTTTGCAGTCTGRAGGCTCTGTTTTCTCATTGTCCATAGGTGAGCAGTCACCTGTGAACCTGCAAGTGGCTGTTCAATAGACAACATTTAAAAACAACAGGAGTTCAATGTCTTCATCATCCTATGGGACAGGACTCCTTTCAGGATTTTCAGTTTCTATCTGATGTGGCCTAATGTATACATGCAGCACAATGAAGAGGATTCAGAACSTCCCATTTGCCTGAGAGACAATCAYGTTTTACTGCTCTGAAATCTGTATTACAACACCCTGTGGGTTTCTTATTTTTAATTAATTTTTATGAAAATATTTTGGGGATGAGTGGATGTATATGGTGATTGCAGTGGTGAGAGAAGCTGTGGGGTTCACAGTTACAAAGAGAATAAAATCCTGCCTTCCTTTTCATCCAGCACTTCTAAGATTTCATTGTTCACATCARGCAAAACCTCTCTAATTTCAAGGTCAGCTACATGTAAAACAACAACAGCAGCAACAAAATAAAGTAATGATGCTCAATGTTTTGAATAAATCCAGACAGGACAGTTAATAAAATAGAAAAATTCTTACTTACCTCAATAGGAATAAGCTGTTATTTCATACTCTGTAAACTTTCCCTCCCTGCTAACTAAACAAAAGTTCTGCAATCTTGATGCTAGAATAGCTCTCAAACACATACTGCAGAATACCAAAAAAGAGAAAGCCTATGTTGTCCTTACTAGCAGGCATCTCTCCAGGGATGATTGGTCATTACCCTGGCAACCCTCACAAATGGCAAATGACGTAAAGAGAGTGGGAAAAAAAGCCACTGAGAGCAGAAAGCACTATATGCATTATAGATAGTTCTGGGAATCCATGCTCACATATGCATTAAATGGCTTCAGAGGAGCAAAGGGACCTTCCATTTTGCAGAGCTGCCTGCTGAGGTGAATAAGAAACTTTCTAATTCTTTTCCTAATCAAAGCATTGGGTGCATCTCTAAGTTTTTAACTGAAGTAAATTGGGGTTTGATTATTTTGATAATTTGGGTTTAATAGTTTTTTCAATTCTGTTAAAATTTCCCATTAAAATAGCTCACAGTCAAATTCAGACAAGAGTAGATGYATTTTTCATTATTTCTTTTCACCTACTTTTTTGCTATATAAAGTTATCTATTATTATATTTATCCACATTATGTCTCATACCCTCATTTTCCCCTAACAATGCATTTGTACAAATTGTCATGCTTAGGCTTATGTCATTTAACACATTAGCAGTTGTATTTAGTGTTACTGATAATTATGCCTAAAGAAGATGTGACTCTAGCCAAACACCAGGGGACAAAATTAATAGCATTTTGCTATTTTTTGCACAGAATGATCACAGGGAATTTRACCACACTATGATCTGTCTGTAACAGAGCAAGATGAATTTGGGTGTGGTCAATTCTTCCACAATTAGATTGAAAAAAGCACAAGTAAGAAAACAGGAAATCTCTTTGAGATCCTTCAGYATCTGCACCACTCTACAGTTCAGTAAAACTGAAAGAATTCTGGGTACAAAACCCAAGAAAAGCATCTTCCATCCCTGCYTGCCTGTTACCAATTACAATCCAGGATCAGGCATCCTTTTCCTCGTTCTTTGTTAGACCTCAGGATTTCTGGATTCCTAAATGCACAAAAAACAACTTTCAAAGAGCATACTGGAGAGCACTAGCACTCAGGTCATTTTATAACCTCAAGGAAAGGGCACAGAAGAAGTAAGTGAGGTGAGGTGGCTGCTCTAACCACTTAGCTATTATGTAAAAGTTGAATGGAAATGGCTCTACCATGACAACTGAGTTTCCTGTTGAACTGATGAAAACAMGTTAGATGTATTTGAACTCCACCCCACTCCAAATCTGAACTGAAATGGAAGTAACCAGCGGCTTCAACTACGATATTTCTGTATCTGGCTGCCTAGATTCAATTAGTTACAGCTTTATCGAGTAGAAGTTAGCACTCATTGAAACTCAGATTTTTATTATTTTCCAAATCTACTACTCCATTGCAATCAGGAGGAAGGTGTTAACACTCGTATCATGACAATTTTCCAAAAAGCCTGAATGAGCCATTGGAAAGGCTGAATTTTATGACTAAACAAGTAATGAACAGAAAGGAAATTTCATAATGCTCCATTAGGTGTACTTTATTTATTTGCTGAAGACAACTCATTTTTAATWATTTAAACTCTGGCAACATCATTCTAGCAAATGTTCTGCTCGCTTATAATTGGCAAATATCTTGGTCTGAGCAAAGCAAAATCTCACTATAACATTACCTCTGGTAATACATCTTTTTTCTGACAAAAGGACAAGTTCTACTTTGTGTTTAGAAACCACAGAAGGCAAAATTTACCAATATGTGTATTGCCTATATAAGCTCTATGTTCCCATAAATCTCCCTGATGGTCCAAATCTAAGGTTTTTCTTTTTTTCACAATTACTCTTTGCAAAAATTCAGGTTGAACTACAAACGTTCCACCAACCTTCCACTCGTCACCAAAACTKAACCAAAACCTTACCACTGATGCTCCCAAAGTTGCTTTTGTAAGAACAAATGGAAATATTTTCTATGAAATGTTAGTAGATATAAGACAAAAAAATACTCAAATATACAAAAACTTGGGTGTTGCAAAGAGATTTCTGGTTTTGTGGTCTTAACAAAGCTTTCACATATTTGTATCATATCCTGGCCTGTCAACTTGCCTTTGTCTGAGCATGGGAGATTGACTCATGTGAATGTTCTGGGCAGCACAACAGGGACAAATCCAGTCAATGAGTGGGGAGAAGGGGAAGACACTGGTGCAGAGCTCCAGCCAGGAAAAAAAGTTTTTAATGGAGTCTTAGGAAGAGGAACAGAAGAAAGTAAGGCTGCCAATCCCTAAAGGATCCTGGTATAATTTGCCAACACATTAGCAAATTAAATTAAAAATTCATCAGCATGTTCAAAAAGACTGGAGACAGGAATCACTCAATAAGTAAATTATTACTGATTTTAAGTGATTCATCCCAGAAAAGGATCAGCTCACTCAAGTGAGTGGGAATTARAAGTCTTCAGCATTTTTCTGGCTCAAACATTTAAATGCTTGCGAAATGCATCCTGTTGTAGAATCCATTCACTTAAACATGCCAGTACTGACCTGGTGTAAAGGACAATGACATCTTCTCCATACTTTCCAAATTCTGTCTTTTCTCTTAGATGTGTCTACTCCAATCTGGTTTTTAGCTGGAAAAAATGAGCTCAGGTTTTAGCAGGCCSTAAATCCCTTTATGCCACACAGTTACAGAAAAAAATCCCAAACCTATCAGAAAATATTATCTCTCCAAGATAATACATGTCACATCATGTAAACATCAAAGGGGAGAGAATGATTTTTGTTTCCCAGGCTTTGGATATGATTCTGAACAACACCCTRTTTGAGTAAGGACAATATATTCTTTTTCTGTCTCTGTCCTTCTAGAGGACAGACGTGTGCCTYGCCAGATGATGCCAAAGCCATTATTAGTGTCCTTGCACTTCTCCATTAGCAATATTGCAGTTRGACCAGCTGATGTCAAGGGTGTCCATGCTGAAAGATAACAACATTCCTTTCGAGAAGAAATTACAGCTTTTTAGCATTCTCCAGCTTTCCCACAATTTAGCTTTATCTGGGAACATTATTACAGTGAAATTTAGTGAGATAAACTAAGAAATAGAAAGTACTAATGTTCAGAAAATGCAAATATCTGAACAGAAACACACTGCTGTTAGTATCTTTTAGTACTCCATTTTAATCAAATCCATAGACACAGTCTGCATTTTAACACAAATGCATCCAAACCCAGCAATTGCTTCCTCTCACTCCATCTTTTTCACAGTTCCTGCCTTTGTCATCCAGCACATTTGGGAACTCAGACCAGCCTCTGTTGACCCTATAAACCCTGTGCTAAAAYCCTTCAATGGGTGACAACCACTGTAGCTGGGGAACCCTAGGGCGGGAACACTGGAGCAGTTTTGACCAGAGAGGACAATAGCAAGTCCAATCATTCCAATACAGCACAGGGCAAATGTGCAGGTGACACATGCAGTCTCTGCTGACACTCTCAGGGGCTGCTGAGGGTTCAGAYTGACCATCAGCTACCCARCCAACYAAAMCACAGACCTGGTAGGTGCCAGGATYCTCACAGCTTGGATGACAAYTTGTGRTAAGCAGCAGAGCTGAGATGCCCAGGACTGGCACTCTCTGTGCTGGCACTGGTGAGCACAAAAGCACTTGTACACACGTAGAGAAACCGTGTCTGCAGCCTTGATTAAGGCAGATCTAAACAAGCAMTGAAAATAAGCAGCTTCTGGGAAATACAGCTTAAAAGGGCTGGCTTCCTCCAGTTGTGTTTCATGTTTAGATTCTTTTGTGTGTCTCAAAAAAGCAAAAATTTCTGATCAAAGCTTTTACTAGGATAAAGATACTCATGCAGTCTGTGTTTGGCATGGATTATCTGTTGCCAGCTAATATAATACAATTTATGCCGCAACCTTATTGTATGTGGAAATAATCAAAAAGGTAGCACGAGCCAAATTTCCTAAAAACACCATTTTAAAAATACCTGAGACTTGTTTACATTAGTTCTTCCTACCATAAGCATCCACAGTTTTAGACAGTTTCCTACGTCTATTTTTCTTAATTGCTCAAAGAAAGCAAGGTTCAAGCAATTAATAAATACAAAATAACAAGATTGCTATGGAGTGGCAGTGCTTTTACCTGCTGTGAGAAAGACCATCCCCTGACTACCCTCCTAGCCAGGATTCTCTTTTCCACAGTTCTCTTTTCCATAATTCTCTTTTCCACAATTCTCTTTTCCATAATTCTCATATATGGCAGTAAATAATGAAGACTACTTACACATGTAAGCTGACAYGTCAGGACTCAAGGAAAACCCATCAGCAGCAGATTGGATCAGGCTGTCCACTGTACCACATCTCCTCCTGGAAACACTCATTCCTCTCCATGTCACTTGCAAAGGAAGATGTCTTGGGCCTGATGCACACAATTTTGCTGTACTAAAATAAAAGACACTGTGTCAGTGTGGTAAGAAAGAAGAATCAATCTCCAAGATAACCACAAAAACAGAATAAAAAGGGATTACAAATGTGCATGAGATAGAAAAATCAGAATTCTTACACTAGTTATAAAAAATGCCATGAACTTATCTGTTAAAGCAATTCCAAATAATCATCAAATTATAAACATCAAATAATGCAAAGATTTTATATATACTATGCAAATACTTTTTAAAACGGAGCATATTCATACAGTTATGTGATGATGCTATAATTTAGTAGCTAACAATTTTGAACGGCTGTAACATGACTGCCCTATGATACAGGCCTTTTGTAAATATTCAGATAAAGCAATTCTAAGCTTCCCTCCATAAATTGATAATTCCTCAATAGAAACAAATACTTTTCTCATCAGACTTCTTGCTGCAGTGCAATTGCATTGCTGTACATGCTCATTTTGGATGACAAGGTACCTACTTGTCACAGTAATGACCTGAATGAATAGAAGAAAGAAGMGAGCATCTCTTTGCAAACATGCCCATGAAGTAAACACACTGTTGTTTTTCCTCACTACTGTTTAATAAAGTTCATAACAATATATATATATAAATTGTGATAGAGCAATGCATAAATCTAAAAACCCCAAGCCAATTCTTTCGTTTTTGAAGCCCAGGAGAAATAACGTTGCTCTAACTTGTATTCCAAACCCTGCAGCATTATGTGGATTGCCAAAGTCTCTGCCCCTGCTTTGCCTGTGCCCTCTCCTGGTGGCAGAGCAAATGTCACACAGGACAGACATGGCTACACCAAAACCTGCACAATAAACATTTCCTGATTCCAAATGAAAACAGCTTTCTATAGTAAACCAGACCAAGACTCCAAGCCTGATGGTGTTCCAAAAAGGTGACACAAAACGTGTCACTAGGCCTGCAAGCTCAGTAGTGAGCACACCCCTACAGCCCTGCTCCCCACACTGCCTAATTTCACCCACAGAGCCAACATGTGCAGGAACAGGGCCTTGGGATCTTCTCCCTCACAGGAGGAGGTTCCCTTTAGGATTCCTTACCTCTGCACAGAGCCATGGCTCTGAGCTGCACAGCACCACAGTTTGATAATGCCACTGAGGCAACCCAGCACCTCCTGGAAAGCTGAGAGTAGGGATGGATGTGAACCTTGCCATGCTGAAGGCAGAGCATCTGACCAGCAATCAGATCAGTGCTCCCTGCTACCTGCTCAGCTCTTACAACCAAATTCCCAATGTCACAGTGGGAAGAGCAGGGGATCAGTGTGCCTCATTAATGRCAAGGCTCAGCTGACACAAAGATCTTCTGTTTATCATGCTAARCTGCTTCCCAGCTGTACAGAGCTTKGTTTCTGCAGATGAGAGGTACTGAGCCAGGTCAGGSTTGGCCCAGCTGCCAAGCAAATAAGCCCTGCAAGAATCCAAAGCAACTCCAGACCAAGCACTAAGCCTGAAACACTGAGTTCTGCCAGATCTGAGCCAAGTGAGACATATGTGCACAAGAGATTCATTTGAGAAGGGCAATTCAGGCACACTTCAGTCCTRGCCAGGGCCAGCTCAGCCCAGCAGACCAATTACCTCAGAACCAGTTCCAGGCAAGTCTTGCTGTACATTGCTGATCAAATCTGGCTCTGTGATTCCTTACTCTGCCTGATCTAAAGAATGAAAAGGTCTGGAGGCCTCTAATTTGGTTTCACAGGAACCACTTACAGTACAGAACTATAAAGCAGTTCTGTTATTACATGGTTTTTACCCTATTCTCCAGCATGTCCTGGTCACTATTATTCCAGGCAGTCAGAYGGAATCTCAGCAGGCTCTCTGAAATCTAGTCAGGCCATCCACTGGTGATGGAAGGTGGACTGTRTTTAATGGCAAGCACCATCACCTCTTCCTTCAATGTTCTACAGTAAGAGTGAGTCATGGGTCTTTTACAAAAGGACTGGTTAAACACACCAGCTCCAAAAAAAGGTTCTGGAACATATAAATTCAGGAGTCACAGAGAGATTTCAGACACATCCCCTTTCCTCATCATTTTCAACTGCTAAGACAGTCTGTACAGTGCTTATCCAGGTTTAAGGTGTTTGTCTTTAGTACACTTTGTATGAAACATAGTTCAGCTCTTGGACTTCAGTCTGAGGTAAAAATCTGAAGGCCATCATGCCAATGTTGAGGCCCCTAGTGAGGCTCAGCATTTAATKTCTGTTCTTGCTCATTTTCTTCTGTTCTTGCTCAAAGCAAAGCYACTGCAACACCTTGTCAAACCACAGCAATGATGCTCTGCACACTTTCCACTGATGTAAGCTCCTGGAACAGCATAAGGAAGATGAAAGTAGCACCTAGAGAGTTGTCAGTCTCTATTTCTTTCCCCTTATACTCCAGGCTTCTTGTGAATTGCATGGATTTGGCTTTGTTTCCTTATGCTTATCAAATCCTGAGACTTCTAGATACCAACATGATTTTCAGGGCACATTCTGGTGGCGAAGAAATATTGAAGAAAACTAAAGCAGCCGAATGCTGTGTTAGTTTCTGGCTTTTAGATCAGTCAAAAGCAGCTGTTGTGCAGAGARTGGGATCTGGCTTAAAGTGTCATTTATCACACTGCAAAATAAAGTACAAGAATGAGCTAAATGAAGAACCTCTGGCATGGTAATTCCAAATTTTCTGAACCACTTTCCCCGTTTGTAATCCATTCCTCCTCCTCAAAGAACTCTACCTTGAGTATTAGTGCCACATACTGGAAATCACGGTAACATACTGACTCGAAAATATTTCATAATACAAAATGAAGGTGCACTGACTTTATGATGTATAGTTAATGAAACCRCAGTATTTATCTTTCTAATGATAACATCTATATGTTGTAGTTGTATTGTACTGTAACATATAAGAATTTCTTAATTATGTGATAAAATTGTGAAGTTTACTCCTTAAAGAAACCTCCTGATTAAATTCAGCATTAAGTAGGGAAGTATAACCAAAACTTATGTCACAACTTATGGAAAAGCCTCCAACTTTTGTTTTCGAGTTCTGAACTCCCTATCCAAGTAAGACAAAGTGAGGTCACACCACTAACTCTTGCTTTATGGTGAAATACAAGAAATACCTCTTTTTATCATTTATAGTCCAATAATTAGGTGCTATTAAGATTGCTCATTATGCTATCCAAAACTTTATCATCAAATGTAAAGGTAATAAATATTCTATTAAGCAGGCTAATTTAATCACTCGAAGATCCTTGCTACAGTATTACAAAAATAAGCTACCTATCTTTTATAAACTTTAAAGAACACACAGCTTTCCACCCCGTCAAAAAAACTTCACCTCATATAAAAATTCAAAAAAGGGCACACGAGGAACACTTGCCCTTTTAAGCCAGTTCCCCTATTCTCCAGTTGAAATTTTAGTCTTCTCTAATGCTGACTGCTAGCTATGCCTCAGGTCTTTCTTTTGTTTTCTTTAATTCSTACAGCTTTATAGTTACCCATCTCTGTCTTGTCTGGCTGAACACCAGGTTTGGCTGAGCACTCCAATACCAAACAAGGTGATGTGAAATMCTAATTACAAGCTCCGATGTAAAACTGGCAGCTGAACTGTCCAGCTCTGCAGACACRCCAGCCTCAGGGACTAAGGGCTCTGCCCCAAGTAAGAAAGGAACAACACAAGGTGGGAATATCAAGATAGGCTTCAGAAGCTCAGTGGAAGAGCCCAAAAGAGCAGTGACGGTAGCAGGGAAATCACAGAATTGGTGAGGCTGGAAAACACCTCTGAGATCACTSAGTCCAGCCTACGCCTGAACAYCATATCCAGTCTTTCCTTAAACATCTCCAGGTGACTCTGCCACMTCCCTGGRCAGCCCATTCCAGTGTCCAAAYACCTTTCCAATGAAAAGATTTCTCYTAATATTCAACCTAAACCACATCTGACACTGATTGAGATTCCATCCTCTCATCCTGTYGCTGTTTGCCTGGGAGAAGAGCCTGATCCCACCTGGTTACACCCTTGTGTCAGGTAGGATTTGGGGAAGGCCGGGTTGCAGCAGCTCCTTTCCACGGTCCCGATGCTGTGGAGTCATCCCACCCCTCATGTGGCAGCAAGTTCACCCTGTGAGCCCCCAGGATTCACAAGGCACCTTTTCCCACTCCAGCAAACCCTGGAGCCTTCCCTGTGTCCAGTTCTGAGCTCCTCAATACGAGAGGGACTTGAAGCTCCTGGAGCTGACCCAGTGGAGGGCAACAAGGATGATTAAGGGACTGGGGCATTCCATGAGGAAAGGCTGAGGGAGCAGAGCCAGCTCAGCCTCGGGAAGAGGCGATCTCAGTAATGTCTGCAGGGAGATGTCAGAGGACGGATCAGGCCCTTCTTGGCGGTGCAGAGCAACACAACAAGAAGCAAGGGGCAGAAACTGACGCACAGGAAGTAACATGAGAAAGAACATTCCTGTGCAGCGAGCGTGCACTGGAACAGACCGCCCGGAGCAGACGTGGAGTCTCCTTCACTGGAGATACCCCAGAACCGTCTGGACGCAATCCCGTGCCACGTGCKCTGGGACGACCCTGCTGGAGCTGGAAGTGCGACCAGTTGACCCACTGTGGACCCTTCCCACCTGAACCCTTCTGTGACTCCGCTCACGATCCCCACATCACCCGACTGACTCCGCTCACCTCCGGCGCCCCCTCCCCTCAGCCCGTCCCGCTCCCCTCAGCCCGTCCCGCTCCCCTCACAGCGCCCCCCGCCCTCTGCTCGCTCTCCTGCCCGCCCTCCGCGTCCCGCCTCAGGATTGGCTGTCCGCGGCAAGGCCCCGCCTCCCGCCGGCCGTGATTGGCCGGTTCTGCCCGCGCGGCGCTGCCATTGGCGGACGGGCGGCGGCGCTGCGGGTCGGGCCGCGCCGCGGGCGGGGAGCGTGGCCGGGCCGCTTTTGTTGCCGGGTCGGCGGCGAGAGGAGCGGGCGGGGAGCGCGGGGCCCGCGGACACCGGGGCCGTCGGGGAGCGGGGCCGGGCGGTGCGGCGCGGGCACGGCGGACGGCGGGGCCGGGCCCAGCGGCAGCCATGAGCGGCGGCGTGTACGGGGGAGGTGAGTCCGGCGCCGCCCTCCCCTCCCCCGCCCCGCAAGGCGGCGCGTGCGGCCCCGGCGGGCGCTTCCCGCCTCCCTCAGCCCGGCCCGGCGCTCCCGCGGCCCCTCCGTGTCCCACGCCTGAGGAGGAGGAGGAGGCGGCGGGCCTTGTTTATGTCCTTCGGGGCCCCGGGGTGCCTCCGCCGGGGACCGGTCGCACCGCGGCCTTGGCAGGATCAGAAATACCGTGATCCGGAGAAGATCCCCGCACTTTAGGAGCGGGTGTGGTTTCCCCGAGCCCCGCTGCACGCCCCCCGTGACCACTGTKCGTTTAGGACGGATTTCCTTTAGGATGTGCGGAGATCAGCGAGGATCGGGCCCACAGGGATGGGGCGCTTCGTGCCCTTGCCCCTTCCYTCACACAGTCGCTGTTTTCAATCCACCTGCCATATCCTCATCACTCCCGGGGCCTCTGGGCTCGCCTGGCTTCGTGTGACTGTTAAATTAGAACTTTTGGAAAGTTTTATCTTGCGATTCGTTTATCTACAAGTGGGTTTTCCTTCTGCTAAAATTCTTTGTTACACCGATCGGAGGGTTTTAAGTGCCCCAGTTAAAGCCTGTGTGCAGTTTTGCAATAGCTCTCTGGTAGCTGGAGTTCTGACTAGAGAAGTTTCTCCTTGCCTTGTACAAGATCCCTTGATTTACTTTTCTTCCTTTGTCAGTAAAGCAGGCAGTGGGCAGGGAAAGATCAGGGTTGCAGAAGTGGGTGATAACTATTCACTGTCTTTATTAACAATCTTTTCAGATGAAGTTGGGGCTCTGGTTTTTGACATTGGCTCGTACACAGTGAGAGCAGGCTATGCAGGCGAGGACTGCCCAAAGGTGAGAATCTGTGGCTCAACAGAAATTCCACATTAATTTATGCCTTAGGTCTTGTTTGGGAGTTACAACCCGTTTGAATACGTTGGGGTTTGTTCTGACTGTATTGTTTAAAGAAACCTCTGAATTTATGAGAAACACCAGCTTCAAAACACTATCAGTCCTCATACACTGCTTGCCTCTTGCCTTGCAGGTTGATTTTCCAACAGCCATTGGTGTGGTGCTAGAAAGGGACAATGGCAGCACTTTGATGGAGATAGATGGTGACAAAGGCAAACAAGGGGGCCCGACCTACTACATAGACACCAATGCCCTGAGAGTTCCAAGAGAAAATATGGAAGCAGTTTCACCTTTAAAGAATGGAATGAGTATGGTGCTCTGTCTTTTTCTACCTGATTTTAAAATACCATTGCCAGGCTGCAGGAAGTCATAGTCATGTAAACAGATATTATGTACAGSAACAGAGGCTGTAAGAACATACTCCTGGTTTGCAAATTGCATGGAGATGTGGTTGGTTTTCRCTGTTAGTGGACTTCCAGCATAATTCTTGAAGTCATGGTAGTTAGGGAAGAAGAGAATTCTGCAGAGCAGGTGTATGTCAGCTGAGGACAGCTTTTAACTAAAGAGCTTTATGCAGAAAAATAAATTGGAAAGCCTTTATGTGTTTATGAAATGAAGCAAGACTTAGAAGTAACTAATCTTTTTGTCTCAATGTTATTGCAGTCGAAGACTGGGATAGTTTCCAGGCAATTCTGGATCACACTTACAAGATGCATATTAAATCTGAAGCAAGTTTGCATCCYGTCCTTATGTCTGAAGCACCAGTGAGTAAAAGCAGCTGTGCATTTTGATAAGTCTTTTTGCTGACTCTGCACGTATTAGTCTTGGATAAGTCTGCTGCTGGCTTGTAGGTGACAAGTGTTAAAACTTAGCTGTAGAAATGATAATTTTAAAATATTTGGCCAGGTTCTGGAAAATGTCTTAAAAAAACCTCAATTGGAAATAGTTTGTATGAGTCGTATTAGAAAGTATTTACAATATGCTATTGTTTTTCACTTACTGAAAATAGTCAGAAGTTAAAAAAAGAAATTTTACTGCCTAGAATAAAAGGAAAAAGATGTTTGGATGTCTTATAGAGTACATTACACTTAATAAAATGCTGTAAAAAAATCTGTGGCTTTATTTAGTCTTACAACTAACATGGCACAGAATAATACTGATAATAGAGAAGTTTTAATTTTTCAGTTTTTGTTTCTGTAAGTGGTTCTGTAAGGCAGCTGAAGTGGATGAATACAGATTTCTGGGAAAATCTGTTCACAAGGTTTCTGTCATTTAATAATGCTCAGCATTTGAAGGGCAGACCTTGAARTCAGAGTAGAAAAGGTAGACATGCCATACACAAGTGATGCCTTTCTTTAATAAAATCTAATAAAAAGGATTTTCTTTTTCATCATTGCTTGTGTTGACTTGCATCTTGTGGAGTGTGGATGAATTTGCAATGGCTGTTTCATGTTTGATRGCTCAGTGGGTGTCTGAATAGAGACAATCCCATTGACAATTCTCCTGACAAACGTCATCTTTATTGGATAAAGCATCACATTTTCAGGAATGTGTTGAATATTTCAGATATATCCTRGCTTAATCACAACTGCAGTAGAACTGTAGAAAGATACTTTGGAAACTGGAAAGTCTGGATTTACTTTTCTTCCCACTGGGCAAGTTCCTTCATGTATCTTTACCCCTGTAAAAGGCAGGGTGCTTACTTTAGAGAGTTCTTTGGGAACCTGGCACTAGAAAAGCTGTAGAAGTGTAAAGAAATCCATTGTAACAGGAAAGCTGTGTAGCACTCTTGTTTGATAGATAAGCATTGCATGCACTACAAGCATGTCTTGTAGTATTACTGAAGTAACAAATGTTCTAAAGAAGTAAATTACTAGAAATCTGTTTCTGTAGAATTTTGATATTATTTAAATCTGTAGCTGCAATTTTTCTAATCACTTCTTTATTGTGTTAGTAGTCTATTAGTTTGCAAAGACATCTTCCTTTTGGTCACTTATTTGTGGTTTGGATTTTTTATTTTTTAGTGGAATACCAGAGCAAAGCGTGAAAAACTGACRGAATTGATGTTTGAACACTACAACATCCCAGCTTTTTTCTTGTGTAAAACTGCAGTTCTGACAGCGTATCCTTCAAAATGTTTCACTGCATGGTTTTATTTGCCCCATCCCCCGAGGAAATTATGGTAAACTTTTTCCAAGCAATTCCAAGTATAACAGCATGTCTAACTTTCTTCAAATTGAGTTTTTCCACAAACATCCAAAGAGGAAGTAAACAAATTCCGTTTCTGAACTTCAAGGCATTAGAGCTCATTTTTGAAGTTCTCCTAGCCTTTGTCCTTGGGGGACAAGTATTTTTTTTCGTATTATTTCTGTTTTTATTTCCATTGTGTACTATGAATAAGAACATTACAGACTCGAAATGGTGGTGTCCATGCTACTACAGTAATTAGAGCTTAAAGTTTTCATAGCCTTAAGGAGAGTATTTGTAATTATTTTTAATTAATAATAAYATATTTTCACCTTCAGAGTGTAAATGAGTTGGATGCACTTAGAATTTGCTCCATAGAAGTGAAGTTTTACCCTGGTACTTCCAAAGCTTGAGATCACTGATAGAAGTTAAATTCTCCTCTATCTATGAGGTGGACCTCACAKAAAGGTAGCACACTCTAGAATAAACGACAAATCCTTTTGTAGAGCCAATAACATGTTGAGGTCCTCATTTCTTGTTATGATCTAATTGTATGGCAACATTTTTTTTCTAAAGTGAAAACTATTTTCCTTAATCGTTTTGTSTAGTTTTGCTAATGGGAGATCTACAGGTCTCATCTTGGATAGTGGAGCAACACACACCACTGCTATTCCAGTGCATGATGGATATGTACTTCAGCAAGGTATAAACTTTCATGGGTAACAGCTTTGCAATAGGTCAAATTAACTTGATTTCTGCTTGGACACTTTTGTTACTGCTTTTACATCTGTGTGTCCCTTAAAAAAGAAAAAAAACACTAATAGTGTTCACTGACAAATAGCTGGGACAGGCTGTTCATAATATGGATACTTTCCAGGTTAATTGTTTTGGTTTTTATTTTGGATCTTCTCTTTGCCCTCTAGGTATTGTAAAATCACCACTTGCAGGAGACTTTATTACGATGCAGTGCCGGGARTTGTTTCAGGAAATGAACATAGAGATAATTCCTCCATATATGATTGCTTCAAAGGTGGGAAAGTAACTTTATTTATTAAGTGTTTTCTTGGGGAGGGTCTTTAATGTTTACCTGATGATTGTGTACCCTACAATCTCAGGAGGCAGTTCGTGAGGGGTCACCAGCAAATTGGAAGAGAAAAGAGAAGTTGCCCCAGGTCACCAGGTCTTGGCACAACTACATGTGTAATGTAAGTAGGTCATTCCTCCTGCTCTCACCTGCCCTGAGTGTTCCATAAATAAGTTTTGTTTGCAAGGATACTGAGGTTTTCTCTTGAAGAACTAAAAAATCTTTAGTAAGGCAGTACCAATTCTATAAATTATGTAAAATTGAAGACTATAATTTATATAATCATGTTATTTTTAACTCCACAGTGTGTCATTCAGGACTTCCAAGCTTCTGTCCTCCAAGTATCAGATTCAACCTATGATGAGCAGTACGTTATTTTCTTCTTTCTTGTAAAATCAATTACCAGTTGTTCATGGGGTGCTCAGCCTKTTCATTGCTGTTGGCTTGTTTGGTTATGGAAGAAGCTGCTACCTAAAACCTGTTTATTTATGAAAGTATGAATATTGTGTAAATCCAGGTGATAGTTTTTTGTTTAACATTCTAAGATGAGATCATAATGTTATTGGAAATGCAAGTGGTATGAATCACAATATTTCTGTTGGAACTGTAGTTTATAATGCTGCCTAGATAACATGATCTCCTGTTTAGAGAGCACTTCAATGTGTTGCTTTCTGCCTGATGCTCCAGGGTAGCAGCACAGATGCCAACAGTTCATTACGAGTTCCCCAATGGCTACAACTGTGACTTTGGTGCTGAGCGCCTGAAAATTCCTGAGGGATTGTTTGAYCCTTCCAATGTAAAGGTAAAACCACGGTGATAGCTGTGATTGGAGGGCTTTACATGACTAGGTTATCACTTGGCTTCCTTGTGGATAATGTTTTTAATTTCATTATTGGGATGTATTTGCACCGTGGGGGTCTTCTGTGGAATTTGCCTGTCTTGAATTATGTCTGGTTGAGGGCAGAATGAAATGTTCAAAATGGGTGGTGATGAGCTGATTGGGAAAAATAGGAATATTTTTGTTCCTTCCCTAACAAAATGCGTAGCTTCCTCTCTAGCAATACTTGTAAATTCAACTAATTCAGGACTTTTTTTTATGCCTTGCTCTTTTGAATCAATGATGTGTAGATTSCTAATCTTCCTTGCAGGGTTTATCTGGTAACACGATGCTGGGTGTGAGCCACGTTGTCACAACAAGCGTTGGAATGTGTGATATAGACATCAGGCCGGTAAGTGTTAGTCAGCCAGGCAGTATTTTAAGGCATAGATATTTTTGTGCTGATGCATGTTTTTGGGRCTAGAACAGCAACAGTGAAGAAGTGTGGATTTCCTAGGATAATGATAAATCCATTAGAATAATTCTGTAAGTATTATTGTAGGGATATGTACCAGTAGTATTTTGTCTTACAAAATGCTAAATCAAGATCTTTTACATAGTGTTTCTACACATATTTAAAGATCAAATGTGCAGATTTTGTGGCTGGCACTACATAATTTTATCTTGGACTGGCTTCAGATAACAATTTTATGTTTCTAACTTTGAGTGTTATCTTCAGATTTTTAGGCATCATTATATTTAGAACATACATAGAATTTATAAAGAGTAGAAGGAAGAGATGAAGTTTTAAAGGAAAATTTTATTTTTAAAACTATGTTCTGTCTTTCTCAGGTGTCAGTGATACAGACTATATGGGACTTGTTTCAAAAATTTTTTCTGTTAACCAGCATGTGAGGAGGGTTGAGTGGTCTGTGCCATGGTGTGTGTTCACCAATTGCAGCTTTACAGAGATAGAACTGGGTCAGGGCTGTGGGGTTTTCTTTTATGGTTATAAAAGAAAATATGAAAACCATATGGTTTTATGGTTTTCAGCTTTATGAAAACCAACATTTTGTATACGTGGGAGATCTGTAAGTTGCTCTGTAGGTTCCATAGTAGCAACTGTTCCGTGAAATCATTTAGAATCATTAATCGTATGGCTTCTGTCTTTCTTTTATAGTTTTGTGTTAAGCTGTCTTGCAATATTTTTTAAGTGATTAAACAATTGAAYTGGGGRAGKCMATACTGTTGGCATCRAGTGATRTATCATTKCTGTTGACTGTGCATACTCATGTGCCACCCCTTTCTATTGTTAAAACTGTTTTCAGAATGATTGCAGAGTTAATACTSTAGGATGTTTTTTCTCTTTTTAGGGTCTCTATGGCAGTGTGATTGTAGCAGGAGGAAACACTCTAATACAGAGTTTCACAGACAGATTGAACAGGGAGCTGTCTCAGAAGACTCCACCGGTAAAACAACTCTTTCCATTACTGCACTGAGTACTTAACATTTTGCTTTCCTGCCACATAAATACACAAGGATATCATAGCTTTGACTTCATTAGGAGCCTGACAGCTGAACAGATTTCTGCAGGGTTAAGAAACSTTCCTCTCTAAAGAAAAGAAAGAATCCTTGAAGAGTTTTTATACAGAAAAAATTCCAATATACCTTGAATATTTTACTGCTTCACTCTTGGTTTCAGATTGTGATCCTAAATTCTGTAATTGTCCCCAAGCAACAGTCAGGATTTCCCTTGATGGTCTCTCTTCTGAAGTRTTGCTGACTAACTTGAGGCACATTCACTTGTTCTGCCTGAGGTCTTGTCACTTAATTGTGGCAATTCTTTTTCCTCAATTCTGCAGACACCTCAGATCATCAGGTTTTGTCTRTAACATTCTTACATATATTTCTGTAATTACTTGATGTCAAAAAAACCATTGATACCCTTACACTTGTGAGTAGAGATAGCTTATGATATTTCTTGAATTTTAGTATTCAAGTAAAAATGTTCTGCTGGTGACAACTCTGACATGATGAATGTTAGGAGAAACTGAGAAAGGTGTTCACTTCTTATAATAGCTGAGGAGGAATCCATTGAAATTCAAAGATTTTATTTCTGCAAGGCATTTTGAAAGCAAAAGGAATGAATGGGTCCAAAAAAGACTATGAATTAAGTCTAGTAACATTAGTTGWTTTAGTTTCAGTGCAGTTTTGGAGATGACAGTATGCACTGTGAGATGATTGCTCTCCACCTTTCCCATTCCTTGCCTTAAGCATTTGTTGCTGCTCCCTGTTGGGAGACAAAGAAAAAGCCACCACCTTTCCTGTTCCACTGTGGCTGGAATTTTTGAATTCTCAATACAAGGCAGATGGAGCAGTATTGCAAGTGTAATGAAATGGATCTTTTTTCACCTGCATGTTGACATATTCACCAGATTGCTCAGGCTTCTTGTCCCTGAAGGTCACCAGCTGACAGTTTGTCTGATTGTTTGGTTTTGGCTCCGTTTCTGTGCAGAGCATGCGCCTGAAGTTGATAGCGAACAACACGACTGTGGAGCGGAGGTTCAGCTCGTGGATTGGGGGCTCCATTTTGGCTTCTTTGGTTAGTAAACCTGTGTTACTGTGCTAAACAGCACTGTCACCCAGAAATCTGATTGCCCAAAAGTGTGTGTGGCAGAGTTTGTGTATATAATCATAATCTTGTCTGTCCTCATGGTGAAGAGAATGTTCAAAAAGAGACATGAGCAGTTCCAGTGACAAAAATATCCTGCCACGTTCTCCCATTTTTAATGGCAACATACAAACTTGAAATACAGTCTAGAGAAATTGCATGTGTCTTGTAGACCTTGAAAGTATCAAACCCGTTTCTGCATCATATTCCTGAGTTTAGGGTTATAAGTTACTGAGTACTGAAATGGTTTGTAGGGGTTAATTTATCATCATGGGCAAGGGAAACTGAAATCAGCATTTGGTACTGCACTTCCTGTCTTGAGTTTAATCCCTTGGCAATAAAAGTCAAGGAAGAGACAGTTAAGCAGATCWAGTCCTACTACCTCATTTAATGTAACAACTTGCTTGTTTCCTTCCTAGGAAAAGCTAATCATGTTTCAATTAATCTTCATTTGTTTTCTGACCAATTTTTTTATTGTGTGTTGGTTTTCTTTTTTTAAATTTATTTTTGTAGGGTACTTTCCAGCAGATGTGGATTTCTAAACAAGAATATGAAGAAGGAGGGAAACAGTGTGTAGAAAGAAAATGTCCTTAGACCTCTTACTGTGAAAACTGCTGCCTGCTCGGTGCTCCTTCTGTTTTATAGCTTTAGCATACTCAGGAATGGGATGGACTCTTTTTTGTAGAAAGTTTATATTGGGTTTTTTGCATAATTCAAGTTCCATTTTAACAAACCTTTAGAAATTGAGACCTAATTGGTACTATAATAGAAAACGGATGTTTACGTCCCTTGTAAAGCAATAATTCATGTAACAAGCATTTTATAATTTTGTATAAATGTCTATTTTCTCTAGTATCTTTTCCTGGGAACAGCTTTACAGGTTAGCTAATAGATAGAGGCATAACCTTGCAAATGCCTGTGCTTATTTATTAAATATTTCTTGTTTAATTTCTTGTCTATTTTCACATACTAGTCTTCCTTGCTGGTACTTTGGCCTTAAATTGCTCTTCTTTTTCTCTTAAAATAAAATTTGGTCTTTTATATTTGAGCAACCTTGTGAGTACTTGGCAGAGAAAGTTACTCAGCTGTTTTGAAAGTTGAAAGTTTGTATTCAGTGATCTATTTTAGTGTAAACTTTTACTGTCTCACAGAAGTGTTACATTCCAAGGAGTGAATGTTATATTAAGCACTGGTTTGCTAATTTTTTATTATGGAGCAGTTTCATTTCAGTAAGCAAGCAATGCTTTCCACCTGATGTCTGAGAATGTATTTAATGCCTTTGTGATGTAGGTGAGAAGCAAAACTTGTTCGAGACAGGGAAATTGAGACAAAGAATTGCCTCTCCAAGACTGGGAGCAGAGTCAGAAGCTTTCAGTGTGTGGCTTGACCCTGCTGCAGGGAGCTGGAGCAGCTGCTGTGTGACTCCCTCTGCCTCCCAGCAGGGTCTGTAAGTGCCTGTGTTTGCAGGGGGAAGGTGCACTCAGGGTCACAGGGAAGGGGATGACTTTATTTTTCAGCAGGAATTGGCTGTCAAGCTGCAGCTCAATGTTGCTTTTAAGCTTACTTTCATTTACAATGGTGTGATGGTCTGTTTTGGGACACAATGAAGTTTTGCTCCTTATCTCGAAAGCTGTGGAAAAACCAAATAGCATTTAACTGATCTAAAAAAAAAAAGTAAACTGTACTGCTACATTTTTGTATCCTAAAAGATCTTGTGGGTAAATAATTATGAGGCCTCTGTTTGAAAAGTTTCACATTACCTCCAAATAATAAAGTAATTTATCAAACCAGTCTGCTTTTGTTGTATCATAAGACTCGTGATTTGCTCGAGACAAAGTTGCTTGGTCCAGATTTTCAAAGCTATTGATAAACCCTGTTTCTCTTGCAAAATGGGGGAAACTGCAAAGTTACACCAAATGAACCAAGTCACCAGCTCTTGTCACTRTGGAAGAAAAACTGAGTCCATTTTGTTTTCAAGTGGAACATGGAACATAAACTGAACTTGGACCTCAGWACACTGCAGTGAGTGTTTTAAGCTTTCCTTCTGTGGCATGCTTAGATTTCATTATGCCAAATGAGCTATTACCTTCTGTGTATCTTTAAAAAAAAAACTGCAGTATAATACTAAGATCTGTAAATATTCCAGCAGCATAGGGAGAGCAAAACACTTCTGGAGGTTTTCTCACCTCTGGAAATATTCTGAGTTCAAACGGTGGGAATTTGGTGTGATGCAGGCCAGTGAAGGTCAATGGTAGAGACAGATGCTGAGGGGAAACTATTGGTTCCCTTGCAGTGTTTTACCAGGTTGTATTGCTGAGCACAATTGCTTCCTGAAAGACTGGTATTTGTGACTTTAGATATCTAGACCACTTCATGTGGAGGTTAAAAGCTTTCATTAAGTGAAAGATGAAGGTGTTTCCATCGACTAAAAGCAGCAGCAGTGCCTGCTTCAATTTCACAAAAGAATGTTGCAGTCTTCCTTCAAACATTTGCACTCTGTGTTTGTATTTGTCATAGAAATCTCGGCATCATGACTGCATTACTAAAATTTTCTATGATGAATATTTCATACTTTCTAAGAAGCCAGACTTCAAGCAGAGGAAAAAGGTTCTCTGGGCAGACTGAAGAGCCCATTTTCTAGTGCACTTACGCAGAATGCAAATACACCTTGGGTAGCTTACCTGTAAATTGGGGAAAATACTCAGAAAAAATMTATCAGAAAAATATGAGCAGGGAAAAGGCTCATGTGGGCTGCAGATGCCTTCATGTTTCTGTCTGGTTTTAATGGTTTAATTAAACGAGGTAAATATTACCGCTGCACTTGTTACTCTTAGCTGGCTCTCAGTGGCTGCTCTTCACTATTACTGATGGATGTCTCACTCTTGTAACAGCTGGCTAACAATTTGTTTCTGGAAATGTGAGAAATGGTATTGATTTAGGTACCAAAGCTACTTYTTAATTCCAGATCACAAGTTTAATTAAAGTCAAATGTATTAAAAACAAACAAAAAAAGATGGAGACCCTGGAATGCTCAGTGGAGTTGTTTGTGGTACCAGAACAYGATCCATGTTCCACAGACACTTGACCAACTGCTTGCAGTGCTCCTCTGGCATGTTACTGGCTCTGGGATTTCACAGCAAGGTGAGGGAACTTCCTTTCCAAGATCTTCTGCCTTGTCCTCTCCAGGTTTTGCTGCCTTGCTCTTTTCCGTAAGGCTTTTTCAAGTCTGAGTCTGAAACAGAGAAGTTGGTGTGGTTAATTTCCAGCCAGTTTGTGACCACCTTAATGAGCTCACCCCCCTAATAAATACAGGCTCTTGATGAACAACAGCTTCAGTACTCATTGGCTTTTGATAAGGAAAAAAGCTTGCAAAGCAAAGTTTTATCTTCTGCTTCTAAATTCTACAGAAATTCAGTCTTTGGAAGGATTTTTGGTAGTCTGCATTTGAAATTACTTTTACAGTGCAACTGMATAACCATGTCTCTTAGTAAGATGGGAACAGAAAAAAAAAAACAGAGCAAGCTGTGATTTAAAAAAAAAAGCCCAATTTTCAGTCTAGTAGCTGAAGAACAAAAGATTACTACTTTTTTTTTTTCCCTGTAAAGTGAAAGGACAGGAACAGATGAGAAAATAACTTCCAATGCTGAAGAAATCTTTTTACCTGATGAAGTGATTCACATGAGGTAAGTAATAGAATCTCTTCTTTCTGTGTTTCTTGTTCAAGTGCCATGGTATTGGCCACTCCTTGTAACTGTACCTGTTGGAGACAGATAAAAGTGATTACAGAAGGTACACATCATCTTCATTCTGGAATTCCACCAGCTCCTTTTGGTTTCAAGCACAGTGGTAAAGTGGTCTGGGAGATAATACCCACACACAAATTCTTATTTCCAGCTCTTGCTGGCTTAGTTTGTAACTGTATCTCCTGTATTCTATACAGTTTATGCATCCTTCCTTGATTAGACAAGGATTTTCTGGGGGAGAGCAACACTACAAGAGAAATTAATGCATTAAAAAAAAGGTTTTCCATACCAGAAGGTGCGTCCCAAGAAGTCGTGTCTCCACTCCCCAGGAACTGGCTTTTCATGGCCTGTTTGTAAAAGCCTCAAAGCAATCTCTCTTTCTCTAACAACCAAGTCTATATTTTTCATAGATGTTTCTACCTGGAAATGGTAAATAGTTTCAGGATGTGGCAACATTTAATCTTTCAGCAATTTTACTCAGGTATATTTTTATGCAGCATGAGCAAGTTACCTTTTCTAATCGTTCTGGACTTGGCATAGGCTTGCGCTGTCGTTTGGATTCTTGTTCTAAAGTTAAGAGCATGTTCCTTTCTTTCAGCAGGACATACCTAGATCAAAAAGCACAGTAATTGAAAAATAACTTCTGGATAGCTCAGCAGTTATTCACTTACTATCCTGTGGGATAGAGCACAGTACAATCAATCCTATATCCTGTTTACTTAGTTAGGAATAAAGAAGGCTTGGGAGGGAAGAGTTTAATACTAAGTTGTCTTAAACAATAGAGAGAGCCAGATTCTTCTTACATGTACACAGCAAAAGGACAAGACAGAACAAGGAAAAAGTTGTTCACAGTAATGATTAAGTTTAGCCTGGCAAAGGCTRCCTCAAAGACTTCCAAAATCTGAATAAATGCAGACCTGCTCAGTAATGGAGTGCCCCAGTCTGTCCAATCCAAACAACCCCCAGAGGGTTTGTACCAAACCTGAACCCTCTGAACAGGACAAAACTGCCCCACAGCCACCTGCAGTGCAGCTTCTGTGTTCTGAGCAGGGMCAGGACTGGGGCTGTTCCAATCCCAAAGCTGGCTTGAGCCTACAGATAAGAAGAGAAGATTCTTCACTAAAACCTCCTTACCAAAGTTTGTGCAAGTCTTCACTACTTTTGCCCCTTAGCTGCTTTATATTCCATGAATCTCCTGTAAAAAAAAAAAAAAAAAAAAAAAAAAGGCAAAAAAAACACCATTAATTTAATGGAACAAAGTTCTCTTATTCTGAAGAAAAACAGTGCTTCTATTAGGCTCACAGAACAAGGATCACTTTTAAAAAAATACTACTGCTTGGACATCTATCCTTGAGGATATTCAGCTTTGCTTTTAATATACAGAACTAAGAGGCAATTACATGTCACGTTTATTTGTATTTGTAAA
Source organism: Malurus melanocephalus (assembly GCF_030028575.1). Classification (NCBI taxonomy): domain Eukaryota; kingdom Metazoa; phylum Chordata; class Aves; order Passeriformes; family Maluridae; genus Malurus; species Malurus melanocephalus. The sequence continues at coordinate 180,602 of NW_026623649.1, read as the reverse complement.
AGGCTGGGAACAAGGAAAGTGTAAGATGAATCTCTACATTGAATTAGTTTTCTTCCATAGTACCTAAATTTCATCAAAGCACGTATCTTCTRGGATACACTCTCATTTCACAGCAAGGCAGACAATTTACAGCAAAACATTTTGCTGCACAATTACTATTTGCTTTCATAAATACTGACCACACACAGCAAAAATTGACAGGCATAAAGATGCACAAGTGATGCATGCACATACACATAGAAAATTAAGTTTTATGTAGCTATGAATACTCCCTATGATGCAAAAAAAACGGGTCAGATTTCAGCTCAAAGATCACTATCAGAAATGCTAAATATAACTCACCAGACTTTACACTTTTTTCCCCCCAGTTTCCTGGATCATCAAAAAACTCCTCCAGACCCTTCCGAGACACAGTCGTGTGCAGGAACTTCACCTGACGGAGGGGCTCAACTTTTGGTAGGTTCTTGTGGTACAGATTCAGCACCAGCCTGCATAAAAGTTAGAAGGAAAACTATGCATGGTAAGAAAAATAATATTCTGCTAAATTAGAACGTTTGTTTCATTCACAGGCATTAGAACGTTCATTCATTCAAAGGCACAGGTCCTACAGACAGACCACGGCCTGGGGTGAAAAGACAGGGGTTTGGTTAATTACAAAAATGTCATCTTAGTGTTTTCTTCTCCCCCTCATCTCATCTAATTATCAGTTTTTTTACTCGCAGAGAAAAATAATAATTAAGTATTAAGGAATAAATTTGAGCTATGCTGTACAAGAGTACATCACAGAACTTTTAGAACTGGGAAGGATCCCTAAAGATCATCCAGTCCAACAGCCCCACCAGGGCAGGGTCACCTGGAGCAGGTGACAGGAACGCATCCAGGCGGGTTTGGGGGAGAGGGAGAATTCACGGCCTCCCTCGTGGCCTCAATGGCAAAAACTCTGGCCACAAGGGAAAGCACAAAACCCACCCACGCTGGAAGCACCAGCACAATAACTGAGGATTCTAACAGGCACAGCTTCGTGCTGCCCTTACACGGAGCTGCAGCCCTCAGGCTGGCGGAGCCGGCACGGCCGGACACCAGGACACACGGACACACGGACACACGGACAGCCGCCTCCCGCCAAGGGCTCTCCTTCCTCCCGGGAACCGCGCCCGCCCACCCCGTGCCTGAGCCCGAGTCCCCCCGGCAGGATGCGTACCCGGGGAGTCCCGGCCGAGCCCGGGGCAGCCGGAGAGCGGCCGTGAAGCTCCGGCCCAGCGCGGCCATGGCAGCGGCCGCCGCCATCGCGCCGATCCCTCCCACAGCGCCGGGGCACGGGGCGGGAGCTGCCCTATTCCAAGATGGCACCATCCCGGCTTCACCCCGCGCTCCTCCGCGGCACATCAAGAACGGGAAAGGCTCCACCCTTTTCCAAGATGGCGCCTGCGCGGCTTCACCGAGTGCCCTCCCACCGCGCCGGGGGCACCGGGACAGCTCTGCCCTTACCCAAGATGGCAGSCGCCGGCTTCACCCCGCGGATGGCAGCGGCGCCGTTGGCCCCGCCCCGTGCCAGACCCAGCCATGGCGGCCATGAGCCGGGTGCTGCGGGCGGCCGCGGCCTGGGCGGCTCGGCGGGCGGGCAGCACCGGGATCACCGGCACCACCGGGATCACCGGCACTACCGGCATCACCGGCATCACCGGGATCGCCCCCCGCCTCCCCGGCATCCTCGGTACGGCCGCGGCGGGGCCGGGGCGGCGGGCGCGAGGTGACCTTGCGGAGCGGGGCAGAGGTGCCCTCCCGGAGGCCGCGGGAGGGCCGGGGGCTGAGCGGATGCGGTGTCCCCGTTCCTATGAAAAACGGCCGGGTTTGGGTAAAACACGGGTAAAAACGGGCGGGAGGCCGATCTTCCTGGCATTCTAATTGTCAATTGACTTGGCCCTGTGTGGTGACATTCCCTGATTCACATGTTGCTGCTTACAGGTAGTCATAGATCTACAGCTAAACTTAGAAGAAAATTAGGTTCATGCTAGCAAAATACGAAATTAATTCAGGTGAAGTCTAGAAAACCAGCTCGTACTGACTCAGCCGCTGCTGTACACTCTTTATTTTTCTTTCCTTACCTGTGTTTGACCTTGTCCTGTGTAAGCACCAATGGTGTACAAAACCRTAATATTTTGGTTCAATTTTCAGTTCCTGTACGACACAGCGGCGACCATGGGAAGAGAATGTTTATCATCAAGGCAACAAGTTTTTATGATTCTCGATTTCTGAGCTTGTTGGTGAGTTAAAAATCAAATGTATTGTATCCAGTATAAAACATCGCTTGCAAGCGGTGTAAGAGTGCTGAAAATAGCATTTCCTTTATACGGAATCTAAAATGTGATTGGCATTATTCATGTGAAGAAGAATTAACTCATTGCAATCAGCAATGTTTACATACAACATCCCTTTCCAACCTAGGAATGCAAATCTAAGAGTTATTGGCTGTTCCACCATTTTCAGACAGATCTCATGTATGTTTTGTCCGGGTTCTGAGTTTCCCACACTGTTTTTATTCCCTCTGCAGAGATTCTATATATTCCTGACAGGAATACCGGTGGCACTGCTCCTAACCTATATCAACGTCTTCATTGGTGAGTGCTCTGTCATGTGAGAGCTAAGCAAAGTGCATTCAGAGTTGTTAAAGAGGGACTGAGCATGCTGGATAGAGAAAAGGGATCTTTTAAGGCTCTTTGGAAGACAATGCAATAGGCCTAAAAGGTACACTAATACTGTATAAGAACATAGAAAATATTCCCAGGATATTTGCTTTAGTTCTTGTTTTTTTAAAAGAAGTTTCCCACATCTAAAAAAAAAATTCCATCTTTTGGCAGTCTTACAGACATCAGTGAGGTTTAGTAAACAGTTCTGTCATCACATGAGTGGTCTGTATTACGTCGTTTTACAATGGTTTTAACAAGACTGCAACTCTGTTTTTTATTTARTGAAGATGCCATAACTCTGCTTGGCAGTACATGTGTTAAATCTGCTGCTGYAATGATATGTAATTAATTTAATAGAGCAATCAGGAAAAATCCATGCTTTCAGCTCCTGTACTTTAAAAGGCATTTCTATGGACTTGATCCAAGCTGCTAATTTTACCCTTTCAGTGTGTCACTGAAAATCTATGAGCTAGATACTTGTAGTGTGATGTGTCTGCAAAAATTGAAAGTTCAGTTTTTCTGAATAGACCTCACAGTGAGGGATTAAGTGTTCTCTGTGGAATAACGATATTTTCCTAATCTGAATGGCATAATGCAAGATAGTTTTGGAAAATAATCTTAAATATTCCAAATATTTCTYCCCTCTTTCCCTTGTCAGGTGAAGCTGAACTTGCAGAGATTCCYGATGGTTATGTTCCAGAGCACTGGGAATACTACAAAGTGAGTGTAACATGCAAAAGGGTGGGCATGTTGTGGGCAGCCCTTTTCTTTATGATTCTTTTGGGAGTAAAATCTATGGAGTAGGATGATGGGTATCAGTATAGTAAAACTCAAATAGTGCAGTTGTGATTTTGGTAAACTTTTTTGTGACTTTATGGAATATGCATAAGGCTGTAGGAAATCTGTTTATTGGCATGAGCAGATGCAAATGTTCTGTATGCAGTAAATTTCTGAAGCTGGATTCCAAGAATTCTTCTATAATATTCCCAAATAGTAAGAACAATCCTCTGCATTCATAGCAGGTTTTGTCTTTGTTTCTTTTCTAACATGTCTTAAGAAACTGGAGTTTAAAGTGACATTTTTTTCTKTTGTGTTGTTTGCCAGTGCTGTTTTAAAGTCCAATATCACACACACTTTTGTATCTGCAATTTAAGATTTTTATAACCAGAAACTYAAGGTTGTATGGTTTTAATTTAATTGTGTTTTCTTAAAATTAGTCCCTGGCTTCTTGCTGCAAATACTGTTTTGTTTCTGATAGGAAGTAATTGAATTYAGCAATATTATTGTGACTATTTCAACTCATTTAGATTTTGGCTTCTGGTGAAATGCCCTCTATGTGGAAGCAAAACTTTGAAATGTTGCTGATTGCAGTAAGGTTTGGAGTCCACTTCTGTGATTACAGTGGCAGTTTAGGGAGCTTCATTTCAACAGTAAGAAAATAAGTTTGCATTAAATTTTAATTTTGCTACATAGCAGCCATCTGCAGATTATCTTGGCATTAAAAACTGCAAAAAGAAAGTGACTTTTTAGGGTTCTGATCTCACAAATAGTTGTGCATGTTTGTAACATTACTGTTGCAGTTTGAATAGCAGCACTCATGGTATCGACATCCTTGCAGGACTGTGGATATATAAAATGATTCAGTTATGATGATGTTTCTAGTTGGAAATGGCACAAATAATCTCTGCTTGGRTGTTTTCCAGCACCCCATAACTCGCTGGATAGCTCGGTACTTGCTTGACCCCCCTGAGAAGAATTATGAGAAGGACATGGCTCTGCTTCACGTCGAAGCGAAGAAAACTGAACTGAGGTATGTTCTGTACTTGGGGGGGTTAAAATACTGATCCAGACTGTAGCTGACTCTTTGATTTTGCATGAYATAGTGAGCTGACATAAAGTGCTTTCATGTATCCCCTGAGAGCTGCCTGCACTGGCTGCTGCCAGAGTGGGACTCGTGGTATCTGTTGTYGCTGCCCTCTCAGGATTCAGGTTACCAGAACAATCCAAGGGCAGGGGCTCTTYAAAACACTTGGYATTTATAMAGTTACAGCTCTGTCTTCCTGAATYAGCAAATGGACAGCTCTTTCTGCCCCTGCCAATACTCACAGCTAGGCAAAAACCTGTAACAAAACTCCTGCTAGTATTTTTATTATTCCTTTGTGAATGACTTGCTGAAAAAAAAAGAAAATATAAAGTTTTAATAGCTCATGTTTTCATTGAACCCTTCATATTTTGGTACTACCTAGGTTTCAGCAGTATTTCCAAACCACAGATGCTAAAGTCATTGCTGTAATCAGTAATTCCCTGATGCTAAACATCAACTTCTTGTTGAGAGTGTCTGTTGCCTTTTTTTTAGGATGCTGGAGCTGGAGGCACGCAGACTGATGAGACACCGGGGAGATGGACCTTGGTACCATTATGAAACACCCGACAAAAATCTTGTTGACAATTCTATGAAATCCACACCTGACAATTAAACAATTTCAGGACAGTATGCAAGGTCTTAAATGCATACTGACAAATTGTGACTGAACTATGGAACAGATGTCCTGCTGTTCGCTGATGGAAATGAATAAAAATGTCTGTGTTGATTCCAGTATCTTGAAAGAAASTGTGTGGCAGTAAACTCATACAGCTATTAAAGCTGTTAATCAGTGAAAATGCCATATGTCAATTGCCAACAATCACTCCTTTACTTCAGAACATACATGAAATGAGTTGGTAATATTAGTTTTCATTTTGTGATTTCTAGTATTTATAGTTTTAAGTGAAATGTTCAAGAAACTGAGGGTTTTTCTTTCTCAGTGCTTTGTGTGAGATGTTTGGTGGGAGATGAAGTAAGAAAAATACCTTCACACAAACCTGCCATGCATTTTCAGAACTGTACAKCTGGTTTTCTACACCGTTTTTGGCAACTTTATAGGGAATAGRAAGGGTTCTCTCTTTACCTGGCAGGTTTTTGCCACTAGAGGGATGTGTTTCCTCAGGTTCTAYAGGCCATGGTACTCTTGGTTTTAAATTTCTCAAGAGTGATGAAAGTGCCTCTTACAATCTGTGACTCTAAATTATCTGTCCATATTTAAAATCCTTACTTTTTAAAGGAAATAAGCCCAAGCCCTTTACTAACTCCATATCATCTAGTGATTTGAAACTTAAAATCCTATTTTTTTTCTTACATTAGGCAACACCGCATGGACTATTTTAAGCAAAAACTGCCTTGTTTGCTGTTTCCTGGCACTGCCAAACATTAGAAAGACATTGATTTTCTATCAGTGCTTTGCTTGTCCTTTTTGTTAGAATCAATCTTAAAGGTTGGATGGCTTATATGTCTTATTATGGCTCTCATTGTTTATAAATGCTGAGGTACTCAGAAGAGAAGYCATTTAAAAAGCACAGAGTCTCCTCAGGTAAAATAAATCTGTCTGACCCTGTACTGATGTTTTTTATCCAGYATCCAATGATGCTCACAAGTCTGATGTAATGTCTGTTTTTCAGTAAGTCTAAAACCATTCCATGGACATCACGTTCTGCTTGTGTTTCACATTGTTCCCAGCACTTGAACTTTTACTAGAAGAAATTGCTGAGAACGGACTGTGCTACTCTGCTTACCCTCACAGCCTTTTCATAGCTGGATACAAACATTTTTCAATTCTGTTTTTGAGATTTTTCCTAGAACCACCTTTACTTTTGAGGGAAAAGATAGTTCTAGCAAAGGTCACATCATCTGCTTGGAAGTGATTGAGAAATCCTTGGATACGGTGTGGGCTATGGAAGGCTCTTCATCTGCATTATGCATCTTCATTTTAAATGGGCTGGTCATTACTTTAATRCTATTGCTGCCCAGCAGATGTAGTAATTATTAAATATTGCTTAAAAACAATAGCAAATTTTTTTCCTACCAAGTTCACTCTATCTCTCCTTCTCCTAACATTATTCTTCCAAAGTGAAAAGCAGAGAGAAACAGCAAAGGCCAAAAAAGGACGTTTTAAGGTAAAGGCTTAAAAAATCCTTCAGGCTCCTGGCATTGCCATAGGCTTCTCGGGCATCCCAGACTGGGCATTCCCACCCTGTATTCCCCCATCCCGATCTGCTCCTCTGGACCATGAGGACATCCCACCGTCAGCACAGCCCTGGTGGGACCGTGACAAAACCTGGGACACGTGAGAAACCCGGACCGCGGCACTGGGCAATTTCAGATGGGCTGAGAATGAAAAGATGTAAAAGAGGTTTTTTACTGTATATATTTCATACAAACAGATACATATATATCAATATACATATCAACATAYATACGTACAGACATACATATACATGTGTATACATATATACATACATACATACATATACCTATACACACACACATATATATAGAGTCTTTAAATGCTTAAAAATAAATAACCGCCTATTTCAGAGTATTACCGGCCACCTGGGGAGACCAGGAGCGAAATCTCCGTGCTCCCTACCGATGTTTTCAGGTGAAGCGCGGCGCTCCGCGGGAATCCCGCCCCCGCCGTCCTGCCCCTCGCCCGCCCCCGCCGGGACCCCCGGGTGCCGCCGCCGCAGCTGGTGCCGCTCCCGCTGCCATTGGATTAAAAATAGCATCTTCCCTCCCCCTGCCCTCCCTCGGGCCCGGCTGCCGCCGCCGCCCTGCCCCGGGCCCGGCTGCCCGCCGCCTGCATCGGCCGCGCAGAGCCGCTCGGCAGGGAGGGCGGGCGGCCGGGAGCGAGGGAGGGGAGCAGGGAGGGAAGGGAAGGGAAGGGAGGGAGGGAAGGAGGATGCAGCGGGCCGCGCTCTTCCGCGGCGGCGATGCGCAGATGGCCGCCGGGGACCTGGGCGAGCTGCTGGTCCCCTACATGCCCACGATCCGGGTGCCCAAGTCAGGGGACCGGGTCTACAAGACGGAGTGCGCCTTCTCCTACGACTCGCCCGTGAGTGCAGCGAAACACCCCCGGCTGCCTCCGCGCCCCCGCCCGCCGCGGCCCCTTCCCCTCCCCGCCGCAGCCCCTCGCACCCTCCCCGGGCCGCTGCCTCCCCCTCAGGCTCCAGAAGCCCCGCTTTCCCTTCCTGCACCTGCCGCTGTCCCCTGGTTCTCCCGGTGCTCGCCCGCATCGCTCGGGGGTCGCGGCTGCGGGCGCGGCGCTCCCCGCACATCGCTGCCGCTCCTCCGCCGCCGCGGTTCCTTCCTGCGCTTGGTTGTTTATTTTCCTCCTTCAAGGCGCTCTGAAGTGCTTGCCTGCACACGGGGATTTTGTGGTTTTGGGAAAACTTCCCTGCTTGCTCTGGTTGTCGGGATCTGTCCGCTCCACCCGGAGCCCTGCTTTTGCTTTCACGCCGCGGTAGTAAAAAGGGATAGTAATGGCCTTGTCGTTGGTACATTGTGGCCAGCAGATGTCAAGTATTTTGCTTTCCTACTACCTTGCTGCTTATTCTATTCAAAACCTTCAGAGAAAGCTTCCAGGGTAAAGGCTCATCCCGAAAATCAGCGTGGAAGTTCCCCTGCAACACTTTCTCCCCCAGGGTTTCAGTTACGTCACTGAACTTCAATGAACTTGTAGTATTCCCCACTAGCTTGGTTCGTTTGTTTGTTAGGTGAATGTTTCGTGAGCAGTAAACTTTCTGAGGTGTTCTTTCTRTGGTGTCTTACAAAACATCCACCAGCTCCACAGTTTGCATGTGTGTCCTGGCAGATTTGGGGCCTGACTCATTTTTAACTTCACTGGTAATACTGGAAGSCTTCATAAATGGGCAGTGCTTTGTAAGAAACAGGTGCTTAGAAATCAGACTTTTTCCTCAGAGGTGAAATTGTATTAGAAGTTGCTTCTCCACAGGAAGCTGAGGTTTCCCAAAGGTGATTGAGCTCTCTGTGTTGATGTTAATGTCAATGGCAGCAATCAAAAGGAAGTTCACTACAGGACATTCAGAGAAAAATACATTTCAGRCCCATTTGTGGAATCTTTTATCCCCTCCTATTTGATAATCCCCCCTCTCTTTGATAATTCCTCGTAATACAGAAAATCAGAGTTGGTTTTAAAGGTGACTCAGCTGTCTGGTGTTCGTCATGTCTTGTTGAACAGAGGTTATTTTTACCCTCACTCTTCAGCTCTCAAGTGTCACCCAGCAGCCCTGACTGTACTGGGAGCTGGGCTGATTAGAACTGCCAAATCGGACTCCACCGCACAGGCGATAATTGCATTATACACTTAAGAAGGTTTTGGCGGGGGAAAATCAATACACCACATTCTTTCCTTCAGGTTTCTGCTTGGGTGAACACATAGTTTTGTTTTTAGTAACACTTTCAGTAACACTTTTCCATACTATGGTTTATAAGAAGTTTCTGTTAACAMGTTGGAAGGGATATAAAATACAGCTACAGATTAAAAAACAATCAATCACCACCCTCTGCAACAAGCCTCAACTGAACACAGCAAAAGCTGTGTTTAACTAAACAATATGTTTGAACAAAACATAAAATGTTTGAGCCAAACTTAACAGAAACTATGGATTTAAGTAGCAAAAGGARTGGGAAGCAGCATGTGTGATTTTATTTTTTCATGCTTTTGATATTATTGGGAACAGATTTCAGATTTTGGAAAATGTTGCCCTCCAGKGTAAAAACTTCCTATTTAAATTGTGTTGTGGGCATTCACTGGGCAAAAGGCTTGRCTGAACTTATGCAGTACCAGTGAAAATAAAAGTAGTCTCAGTTTGTGTCGTTTCCCGCAGCTTTTCAGCCCATACCACTTCTCAGCTTAGCTGAGTGAAAGATTTATCTCAGATTTTATTTTAAATTCCCATATAATCTAATAGATACTCAGATGTTGTTTCTAAGGGTCAAGTGTAACATGTGCTTTCTAGGGTAAACCATTGTCATTTACAAATTGAAAATTGAATTGAAAAGCTGTGTTTTTGCAGTTTTTCATTCAGAAGGGAAGTGAAAGGATACAGACAGGTTGTGTGGCTAAAGGSAGATGTTTATGTTTTGTATTACGTTGATTTTGTAACTTGTTTTCTTAGATTATCTGTGTATTACCTAAGTGAGCCTCTTCCTCTTGAGGTACCTGCCTCTTTTTGAAAGAAGACACTGTTTGTTGGCCCTGTTATAAAGTTCAAGAATTTGAAAAAAAACACACTCCTGGTTTTGTTAGCCATGCTAAAATTCCAGACTGAATTTTTGCTGGGGGAGGTTTTTTCCCTTGTAAGAATATTTCTCAGTATTTCCTCACATCTTCTCATTTTGCCATTTTAAATGTGCAAAACTTGACAGTTTAACTTCTGCAGGTGTCATACCTGGTCATGCAGCAGCTCTACACTCACTGTATTAATTAGCTGTATTAATTGCATATTAATGTTTTTCTTGTGAGGATGTGTTGTGATCTTTAAAATGCACTCTCATCAGTGAGTGTTAGGGTATAAAGTAATGTTATTACTGTRGGGAGAGATGCTGCAGCAAATTTGCAAGGACCAAGCAGAGTGGAATGGTCAAAATCAGAGCTTTTCCTGTCAGGGGGTGCCAAAGAAAAGGAATTACTGGGTGTGAGTAGCTCCATCTTCAGCTGTGCAGAGCTGAACGTGGGAGTGAGACGTGGCTTTTGCCCTGTTTGTCACCCTGTCAGTTGTGTCATTTTGTCTGGATTTGAGCAATGCATGTTCCAGGCAGCTTCACTGATGGTTCTCAAAACTGGTCGAGGTTCCTTTCCCATGAGTTTTAAATCTTCCTTGAATGAAGATCTGAGAACAATGTCACCTTTGTGCTGCCATGAGAGTTGTTAGCTGAGAGGCTTCGGAAGTGAGAGCGACAAGTACAAGTGGTTATTTAGAGTGTTTTTTCCACGTGGATGAACTGTAGCATGGTGATCTTGTYGGAAAGGTGGTATTGTTAGAAATACCATAAAACTGATGAGAAATTCATGTCCTTTGATTTGGCCTTCTTTCAACAGAACATACTGGGGTTGGTCCCTGGAAAGCTGGCAGGAACAGGAGGCAAATTTCTGTRCACTTAAGAGACCTAGTGACACTTTTTGATTTGTTTATCTCGTAAGATGAGAAAATAGGCCTTTTTATGACTTAAATTTTAATTACCTAAGTTTTTTTGGTGTCTTCTGTGTTTCTGTGTTTCTCTGATGAGTGTTCTTACTCCAGCTAGCCATTCCTTTGTAGAGGAGGGAAGGCAGGCTGCCCCCAAAGCACAAGCCTGGCTTAGTGTTGGGTTTGSTTCCTGCAGGGACTGACCCAGCAGCTGTGGGAGCCACTTCCCTGCAGTTTGGCAAAGTCCTGCACCTCTCATTATTCAGATCTGAGGTGCAGTCCTGCCTCCTGGTGACTTCCCACATCTGACTCTGTGCTGTAGTTTTCTTCTCTCTTACTTTGCCCTCTGTGACTTCATTTCCTCTTTTGATGGATGAGCCTGACTTTGTCTTAGTAGAACACAGAACACATAAAGGTTGTATTAAATAATATTTTGTTGTGCTATTATTTTTTTTTAAGTATAGCACTCAGCTTTGGAAATTCCGCCTTGTAATGTAATCTGGTCTCAAAGACTTCTGATCATTTATCATAGAATTACAGAGCCATAGAATGTGCTGAGTTGGAAGAGACCCATGAACATCATCAAATCCAAGTCCTGGCCCTGCACAGGACACCCCAAGAGTCCCACCATGTGCCTGAGAGTGTTGTACAAATCCTTTAGGTCTGCCAGGTTGGGGCTGTGGCCACTTCTCTGAGGAGCCTGTCCAAGTGCTCAACACCCCTCTGGGTGAAAAACCTTTCCCTGATGTCCAACCTAAACCTCCCCTGACACAGCTTTGTGCCATTCTCAGGTTCTGTCACTGGTCATGAGAGTGACACATCTGGGGAGAGACAACAGCTGGAAAAGGGATCCAAACTGGAGTGTGAAAAGGGTTTATATGTGAGCTATGGATGTGGCACATGGATGTGCTCCCAAACCTTCCCCACAAAGGGCATCGGTCCCAAGCCCAGCCCAGCTCAGGAGCCCAACACGGGACAGCACCAGGCACTCTGGCTCTGTAGAGTGCAGGGCTGTGTTTGTTTGAGCAGCTGAAAGTTTGGCTTTGCTCYGCTGGAAAACCTTGCTGCTGACAACAGCTTCCTTTGTGAATCTTGCTGACTTCATTTCTGTGGCTCGGGAACTCTGTAATGGTTGTGTTGGGACAATTCCCAAAGGCTGAACTAAGCTGATGCTCTGCTGTTTGTTGTGCAGTTGAGACTGAAATCCTTGAGAGTCTGGGAGTGTGTAATGGATATCAGTGACTGTTGTGTAAAAATTCTAGAAATAAGCAGCTGCTGTCTGGATGTTCCTTTGGTACAGTATTCCTTGAAGGAAATCAGAAAATCACCAAGACCAGGGAGGGGTCTGTGAGGGGTAGGCTTGGATCTTGTTTCTGTTGATGGAAGGGAGCAGAGTAGAGGGGAGTGTCAGGGGATAAATACAGAGATGCAGATGAATGGACAGTGCTGGAACTCTGCTGAATCCCTGTGGAATCATAAGTTTTCCTCTCTTCTCCCCATCTCCTCTGTTCTGGAAGCACAGCACTGTTTTTGTGACCAGCAGAACTGTGCAGCCTGGGCTCTGCACAAAGCCAAATCCCTGAATCTCAGCTGCTGTGGCAGCAGTGCAGTGACCCTGCAGGGGCTGCAGGACTGGGCTGGAATTTGGCAATCTCCCTGGTGGCTTTTAGAGCCCTCACCAGGGGCTCACACAATCTGCACCTGCATAAGCTGAGCCCAGCAGTGGTGATGGATGGCTGGGAGTGCCCTGTTTTGGCTGCAGGTGAGGAGTGCTCCTGACCCAGGATTGGTTCTGCCATTGTGTTTGCTCACTGGCYKTGAACCTGATCCTTCCTGTGCRTGTGGCTTGCTCTGGAATTCSTGTGCCTTACCTGGAGTCCACCTGWGATTTACCCAKCACAGGASTGAKCAGTCCATCCTTTGGTTTTGGTTTAGTCCCTGACTGGCCCACACAGCTTTTTTCTTCCCAGGGAATGTTCTAAGTGCTGTASTGGACTGGCCTTCTCCATGTGCCCATTTAGAGGCCACAGCAGAGGTACCAGAAATCTTTGTTAAGCACTTCTGAAATAATTTGCTCATAGGGAAATATCCAGGGCTATCCAGTGCCATACTGTATTTTTGGAAAGAAGGAGCAGGGGATCTTCTTTGCACTTCAGGTGAACAGTCCAGTTACTGTAAGCCCTGTAATTTATTTCATTTGTCCTTTCTTTCTCTGCCCAACCCAGCTCTTCYYTTCCCATCTCTCTTGTCTTTCAYCCYTTCCAGTAGTACATGGCAGCTGAGGAAGGTGAGGAGACCAATCTGCTCTCCAGTRGCCTTCTGGGCAGTGATGGAGGCCTGAGCAAGTAAAAGCTTCTGCCCCAACAATGTCTTTAGATTGGAGTAATGAGGGAAGACAATTTTTGTACATTACTTTATCCTAAACGTCACTCTACATATCTGCTACATCCTCAAGCAAGAGTGAGGGAGAAAAATACCCAGCCAACATTCCTGTTTTTGCCTGATAGGACAAGTTATGTTTTYCTGATGTAAAATAGTATCTCCAGTACTTTAGATAAGCTGCCTTCCTCCAGCACAAACTTTCACCCATATCCTAAAATGAATGTCAAATACAAAGATTTACATGCCACAGACTGTGTAAAACATCATTCCTTCCAGGATTGTTTGTCTGCTCAGTAGGGTTGAATTAACCAGCACAGAGTTTGTCTTAGATCACAGCCTGGTGTTTTCTGACACCAAACAGGGGCCTAATCCTTTATTCAGCCATCTACAAAGGTGTCTTTTTCACACTGGCCCCAGTTTTACTGTGACCTTTTAGGCTTTTGAACAGTCTGTCCACTTCTTTCCAGAGAGAACACTCTGCCTGTGTTCTCCAGGAGAAACAACTGTTTTGTTAGTAACCACAACCAACTTACTCAGACTCTACATTTAGCTCCTATACTGAAAGTGTCAGATTGTTGTCATAGGCTGCCTCAGAAATGGTTCAGTGGTCTCTTGGATTCCCTCCAGAAAAAGAGAGAATGATCTCCAAGAAAACAAAACTTTAAACAAAGTTCCTGAGACCCTAGGATGACARCACTGTATATTTTTATTCAGACTGGATACCTACAGGATCCTCTTGTAGAGGACACATCCATGACTTTCTCACAGAAAGGGGTCATGCAGAAGGATTTGGAATACAGGATGGAAGAGCAGGGGCAGCATGTGTGTGTCTAACATGATTTGTTTCTGGAGATAATGGTCCTTGCTTTTATATATGTATTTATATATTTATAATTTACTTCTGAGGTGCCTGTGAATGAGTTTAGTTCACRTTTTTCTTTAGGGAATTTAACAGAGGTTCTGAGCACAAACATGCTCACAATGGGAGGAAGGTCACAGAGCCTCTGAAAGGCTCARTCTTTGTTATGCACCACCTACTCAAAACAATACGTGTTAGAGGGCTTGAAAAAAATGATCCAACACCAATGAGCAGATGACTGAAAGTCYTCCTGGCAGGCTGATGCAGGAGAGATCCCAGAGTGGTGTTAAAATCGAAAAAGACCCTGGTTACAGCCAGCATCAAGGGCTTTAGGGAGAGCGAAAAGTGATGCCAGGTTATGTTACTGAAATGCCAGCATTTGTGATCAGCACCAGGTGTATAAATCTTTGTATTTCCTTTGTAATGCCCTTGCCTCCAAGCCCTGGAGTTGCATGAATGGAGAGAATCCTTGACAGATACTGCAGAATACACACAAAACACTTGCCAGTTCTTTGTGAGCCTCTTTTATGAGCTGTGAGGTCACTTGAGATCTTTTTTTTCTCAGACAAGATTGTGATCAATTGCAGAAGTTGTGGCAGAATCCCTGGACCATCAGCTCTGCCATGGTTCTGATTTGGAAGGATATTCTTGCAGTCAAATGGCCACTAGAAATTCTGCTGTTTCGAATAAATGTTTGTTCTTATTTCTGTGCTTTACAAATTTCTGTGCCKACAAATCTCTGTGGATTGGACACTCAAGCAGAATTTTTCAAGAAAAATTTCTAGACTTCTGTGAGTTTGGGTACTCACTAATCTGTGGCAATGCAAACTGTTTGAAAGAGTTTCTACAGGCTGTGCAGTGATGTGATGTGATATGTGATATGGTGTGGAAGTTTCTTACAGGACTGATAATGCAAACACCATGATGTGCTATAAAAGCCGTATTTTAAGTGCGTACCCGATAACAGAAATTGTCTGCAATTCTTTGGGGTTTTTTTTCTGAGTGCTGGGTCCTTTCAGTCCCTTCCCTGCTGTAACTGGCTGTGTCATTCCCTGCAGGATTCAGAAGGAGGTCTCTACGTGTGCATGAACACGTTTCTGGGGTTTGGAAGGGAGCACATCGAGAGGCATTACCGGAAAACAGGACAGTGTGTCTACCTGCACCTGAAACGGCACATCACAGAGGTGAGGCGGGGGCTCCCAAAAAACCACCTGGCACTTCTTGGGTCTTTGTGCTCATTGGGTAATGGATTTCAGACCAAGTCCTGAACGACTTAAATGAACATATTCAGACCTTGGCTTGGTATCAGATTCATCCAAGCAAGATTTAACATCTGACTAAAGAGTCAGATCTTAAAGGCAGCTCCTTCCTGACTTTCACTGACCTTTTTCACTTCTCCTTTCTGTGTATCACATACATATTGTCTGCATGTTTTGTGCATCCTGTACATGGCTAAATACTTTCCTGAAAGTCAGCTGTAAGCTTCTGAGATATATTTTTTGAGATTTCATCTCAGAATGACAGGTCTATTTCCCATCCTAAGATTCCTGTACAGATAAACCTTCACCTGGCCTGGGATCTTAAGCTTAAATTAAATGCTGGGTTGTAGAGTCACACACTGCTCTTTATTTAGCTTTTCTCCACACGTGGATGTGCACATACAAACTTCATGTTCACTGCTCTTCMCTGAATATCACTTGGAAGTCACTTGGAGTGAATATCACTGAAGTCACTTGGAATCTGTGCTTCATAACCTCTGTTTGTGGTTTGTCTGGCATCTTGAAAGTTTTTGGAGACACTACTCTGGTTTTAGCAACAGTTCTGATTGAATTTAACATTCCTGAAAGATGCYATCAAGAGATAGGTGGGCAGGAATCCTGTCAGCTTTCCTTGTATATAACTTTCTTTCAGTATGTTAAGGTAAACTGGGATTAAAATGAGACTCAAAAACTCCTTTCCTGATAAAAATTAGGCTGTGTGCTGAAGGTGCCCTGTGTCATGTGGCAGGAAACAGGGTCTGACTGCACAGTGCAGGTGAATATTGCCTCATCTGSTAGGGCTCATAGCCAGGATTCCTCATCTGTTAGCTGTGGATTTCTTTTTTTTTTGCCATGACTATTTGCTTCTTAAGTGCAGTCCGTGTTTTCCTTTGAGCAATGCAAAACATCAAGTGTTTTATGAAGTGTCTGGCACGTGCTCCATTGTGGTTTTGGTTTTGGAAGCCAAGCTTTTAATGGTGCAGGATACAGTAAAGCCAATGCTATCTTAAGATTCTTGTAGTGAGGYTGCTATTCCTGCCCGTGGTCCCCTTGGCACCCTCCTTGCAGAATGCACTGCATTGCTGCAGAAATCCCATGTYGCTTCCCAAGATGTTTGGGATAAAGATCAGTTGTGTATCTTGTCACAATTCAGTCAGAAAATAAGGGTCAGACCTTCACCCTGTTGGCTCAGGCAGAGCTGGAGCTTCTCTCAGTGGCAGCTCAGCACCAGAGGCATCTGCTGAACCATCAGAAATGAGCACAAGTGCAAGTTACAGAGCACCCTTTGSTCAAATTCTTAGCTAAATAAAGGAAATTTGTTGTTATTTTTCCTTTTCCACAGAGCTACGTTCTTCAGAATTTTAAAATCARCCTCCTTTTCTGTGGTGCATGACTTGGGCACTGCTCATCTCCAGGCAGAGCTTTAGCTTGGTGCTGTAGTGATAAACTCAGCCCTGCTGAAAGCACTGGGCAGAGAAGCACAAAGATTTCCGACAGGGATGGGTTCTTGGATGTTTTCCAGGGTTGGTGGTGCTATAAAAAATGGGAGAAAGCAGAACAGGCTGTGCTGTCACCTTGTCCAAGGAGCATCACAAATGGAATTTAATGCCTCTGCTGATGCCTTGTGTCACTGGGCGTGTCACATCTGGTACAAACAAAAAGTGGCTTTGTGAATGGGGAATGTTTTCAGTGATTCCTGACAAGGTAAAAAGATTCCTGTCAGGTTGTGGGTTTTTTAGGAGTATTGAGCATCTTCAGTTCTGAGGTGTCTGTATTTGGAAAATCAAACTGAAATCATTGGCAGCCTGAGTTAAATATAAACACTCCATTGTGAATTCTTTCTCTCTGAAATCTCCAGTCTTAATGACTTCCACAATACTGCACTTGGTGGCATCAGAATTCAATTGGAGCTTCCCAGTATTGGAATAAACCTTTTTTTTTTTTCGTTCTGAAACTATAGTCCTTGGAGTATGTGTAATTTATTCATAATGTATTTGCAATTGGGTTATGCTGTTTCTTGCTGCTGCTTTTAAAAAAAGATTTTAAATACATTTAAAATAGATTCCTGGCTACTTCCTTCCCACTTTTTAAATTCCAGTAGCATTAAAGAAAGAAATTTTCTGCATGTTATTTTCACTTCATTGAGGAATTTTTATTTTTAGCTGCTGGAGTTGCAACCCTGACTCTTTTCCCTAGGGCTTTTATATGTGGATAATGGATTCTGTTCAAGGGGTGTTTGTTTGCATCTGCTCTTTCTAAGAATGGAACATTTTCCTACGATGTATAAGACCTCACTGATGATTAAAGCAGTTTGCTTAGGCCAAAGCTTTATTTACATGGTGAAGGGAACCACCCAAAATATGTGACCCTTTTGCCTGYGAAGGGGCAGAGGCGAACATGAACTTTCCCTGTAGGCTGACAGGTTCTTGGCTTTTCTCTCTCCACCTGTTCTATCCCAATATTATTATTAAAAAAAAAAAAACAAAAAAAAAAGTTGCCTAACAACCTTGCCAGTTACACTAACATTACACACTCCATCGTGCATCGTGTTGGCACCAAATAGCCACAGAGGATTTTTGGATTTAATTTGAATTAATGGTGCCRTTTAATAAACAGCTTAAGGAGCAAGTGCATTGACTTTGACATTTCCTCAGCTGCTTGTGTTTTCTCTTGTAGTCTGGGTTATTCTGAACTGGAAAAGCAGTGAAAATCTCACGTGGAAGTTACTGTTCTCTGATGTGGAGCTTAAATTAAAAATTACAGTAAAACCTGCACCTGCACTGAACAATTGCTTGGATGTTGTTGAGTTCCTCCATATTTTCTAATATTTAGACAAATGGGATTAATTTGGGTTCATCTTAATGGAAGCAGGTGTAGATCCTGGTGGAAAGGGCATTTTTTTCTGGACAGAAGGAAATGAACCAAGCTAATAGATCAAAGCAAAGTGGAATTAGTTATGAAGGGTTGAGTTATTATTGAGTTTTATTGAGTTCAGTATTATATCCTGAACACATAATAAYCCTTTTCTTCTCTCTACTTCAGCTTTAGCCATTAGGAAATGCTGTTGGGGGTCCAGTGGGGAGGTTTGGGAGGTGCTGGGTGTCCCTGTTGTGGTGGCAGAGCAGCTGTCACCCATGGTGGCTGTGAGATTGATTGCAAAGGAGCCAAGAGTGAAGGACTCAGGTGGAAGTTYCTCACTCTCTGGGGGTGCTGGGCAGTGGGGATTCAGGTCCCAGTGTTGGAGGTGAGCAAAGAACATTTGCATTCTCACTCATCAGGGACGGTGATTTCACAGGAGGGGTTAATGCTGATTTGCTGTTGTTTCCCTTGATGGATTTTTAATTGTTTCTTTCTCTCTTTCCAGAAGGTACCAGGAGCATCTGGTGGAGCTTTACCAAAAAGGAGGARTGCTAAGCTATTTTTAGGTATTGTGAGCAGCTGCTTTCACACAATCCTTTTCTGACCCTGTCTGTGTGTTGGGTTCTGCCCACCATTGTGTCTGGCACTGGGGCTCCTTTTGGGTTTTCTTTCCCTGCTGTTTGTTTTGGTTTTCTTTTTAACAGCTGGTTCTAGATATTAACGTTTTTCCAGGCAAATAAGTAATTCTTAACCATTTTGGTGCATATTGAGAGATGTGTGTATATATACATGAAACATTTTAATGTAAACTAGATCCTCAGCTACTCTGAAGCAGCCTAGGCTTTGAAAGGCATTTTTTACTGATTCTGTCCATTCTTCTCTCTGTGATTTCCACAAAGCATTCTTTTATTGAAGTGTTTATCCATACTTAAAATTTAGATATCTCAGGGCCTCAGTGTGGCTCTGTTCTGCCCAGCAGCTGGTCACAGGAAGGGTTGTGACTATTTTAAGGTTGTTACACAGGTAAATGTTCTTCAGTGATGCTGTGGTCTCTCCTGCAATGAGTACAGCTGCACATATATCACGAGCATCTCTAATTCTGTGATGTCCACAGTTATATTCCCTTGCCYCATGGAAAGCAGTTTCCTTATCATGCCCATATCGTCCAAAATCCATTTATTCAGATTACCCAGAAAACCTGAGGGACTCRTAAATATGGATGAGGAGAATGTGATGAAAAGCTCTTCTCCCACAGCTTGTGGTATTTCTCCAATTCATCTATTATTTATTCTCTCTGTATTAATCGTGAATAGTGAATTTTTCTTCAGGTAACAAAGAGGTGAAATGTTTTCTTTGCAATTGCCAGCTCTTATGGCTAAAGGGAAACAATAGAGTGACCTTCTGTTGGAGTTGCTTTGATCTGTGGAATGTGTCCCTAAGAGGCCTTTGCAGACTGTGATTGATTAAATTGTTGTTGTTAATATAAGTTTTGCAAGGAGAGCTAAGAAAGAAGTCTGAAAATGAGTCATAAAAAAATTAAACTTCTTTTGTAGGAGTAGACATGTGGTCATCTAAATGCCATTTACGTTGAAAATCCTGATTGTCACTGGATGCTTTGAAATAATTAGTTCAGAAACAAAGCTGGCTGCAATGCAGCAGTAGTTGTGCAGCATTAGAAATGTGAGTGTAAGTGCAAAGTACAAAAAAAACATTGAAATTTTATTCTTGCTGGTCTTGTGCATACACCTGAAGGCTCCTGTTGTGGGACTGGTTTGGTGTTTCTGCTGTGCCCTGTTGAACCCTCCCAATTCCACCCTTCCCAATTCCATTTTGTCCCCTCTCAGTGGTTCTTGAGCAGCAGTTCCAGGGGAGCTCCTGAGGGCAGTGCAGTTTTACTGGGCTGGGTTTAGGGCATGGATCTATCACCATTCAATCCAGCACTGCTGGAATCTGATGCACTTTTGAAAATGTGTCTCCTCTGCTCTATTGTTCTACCACAGCCTTCACTGCAGCCCCTGCTGGCTGGGAGTGAACTGAAATCAAATCTGCTCTGATCCTGGAGACAGCACTTCCATGCCTCCAAGTGCTTTGTATCCACTCCTTTAGATCAGCAGAAATTACAGATTTTGGCCATGCTCAAAGCAAAGAACAAAGAATCATTCCTGTATGTTCACAGCTGAGGAAATGAAAGCACAGAGAGCTCAGCTGAATTCATCACTTTGCATGTGRCAGCAGCAGAGGTGGTTWGCAAAATTTGGTGTCTCATCTCTYAATCCAACATCTTTGTCATTGGTTCAGAGCTGCTGAAGTACCCTCTTCCATCTAAACAGGAATGCCYCCAGGACACCAGTGTCCTTCCTAGAGGACCCAGGGGCACATTTTTGGCTCATTTGTGGGTAATTTCTCCAGGCTGATACAGACCCCTGTATTCCTGGGTGCCTATCAATGATTCCCTGAAGGCCCAGAGATTTAAGCTCTGTGTACAAAGTCAATCCAGTTTGGGCATTTGTTACATTGCTTGTTATAATCCTCTTTGATGTAAAACTAYTAAAGATACTAAACCCTTTTCAATCTCCTTAGTATTAGGAAAACATCTTTTGGATGCTCTCTGATTACTTTCTAGTCCTGCTGCTGTCTAGTAAAGGCAATAGAAACACAGGCTGTTTGGGCCAGTCTGCTGCAAGATTTATCTTTCCCAAAA
This sequence comes from Malurus melanocephalus, assembly GCF_030028575.1. Taxonomy (NCBI): domain Eukaryota; kingdom Metazoa; phylum Chordata; class Aves; order Passeriformes; family Maluridae; genus Malurus; species Malurus melanocephalus. The sequence continues at coordinate 159,830 of NW_026623649.1, read as the reverse complement.
ATTGGGAAGATTCACAGCAAAATGTGTGTGCACGTTCACCTGTGTATTGGGTTTTGGGCACATTTGGGTTTGATTTTTTTGGAGAAGGCTGGAGGGTGTTGTTTGTGAGTGTTTTTTGTAGTCAGGAGGCCAAACAGCATTGTTTGTGGAATTATGGACTGGTTTAGGTGGTCCTGGATACTGTGGAGGTGACAGCTTCAGCTCAGGCTGTGCAAGGTTTCAGGGGATTTGGGGTGGTATTTAAATTTCTGTTTTATTCAGTGCCTTATGTGTGAATAAGGAAAACTCAGTTAATGGGATGTACTGTGATCTTTCTTATGAGCTCCTGGTCAAAAGGGATAGCAGAATTAGGGGGAAGATTCTTGTCCTGAAGGGATTGGAGATCTAGTTCTTACCACAGAGTTACCATCAGACTCCCCCTGGGTGTGTTACTTCAGGGCTTATCAGCAGAGYCCTTCAGAATGTGCTAATTTTGAAGAATTAATGCAATTGTAAGTGGTCTGGAAAGGGATTGAAAAAATGAAGAAATTGAGTTTGCTGGTTGRTTTTAAATTTTCTAAGAGATTAAATGTAAAAGTGATTTTTGAGGTGCTACTGAGTAACTAAACAAGAGAAGAAGTAGCTGAAAGATGTGAAGAAGACAGGAGAGGTGCTTTGTGTGGTCCCAGTTACCTGTTACTGCTCAGAGAGGTGGCCCTGAGGGAGAGATGGGCTGAAGGATTCTCTGAAATGTCAGCTCACTTGTCAGCAGTGTGGGAGATTGAAGTGGAACACGAGAAAAGCAATGCTTTGTTTTGTTCTCTGTCATTTTTCTTTCTAATTAGGAAGCGAACCCCTCTTTTGAAYAGAGAAACTGCATTTGCTCACAGAATCTCCCCCTGTTCTTTCTCCAWAACCAACTAGAATACACCATTTCCCCTCACCCCCAGCAAGCACCACCCCAGGTAGATATTTGGGAGCTAGAAGCTCTGAATTGAGAGCTTTTGARTTSAACATTTTTGCCTGRTTTTGATGCCCTCTTCCTGAGCATCTCATGAGTGGTTGAAGTTTATGTGAGCTAGCACGTAYAGRGTATCCATATCTSTGAATGAAAAGTTGTGATGTAGKWRWAATTAAGCATTTCCTGACACTATTTGTACAATAAATTTGTACAAATTAAGCCCAGTAAAATTGTGCATATTCCCCAGCAGTGGCAGTGGAACTGATCAGCTGCTGCTTTTTAGCTTTGCCATGTGTGCTTGAATGGTGAGCAGAGACACTGACAGAGGCTTAACAGTTTGCTGGTTTAGGTAGAACTGTGAAAATTAGACTAGATTAACACAGGCTAATGTTGACATCAAAACAGTTCAGCATTTGAATTTTGGTGGTTTAGTTTTGCTTGTTTAACATGTGACTGTGCCAGAAATGCAAGGGGTGAGGTCTTACCTGGCAATAGGAACAACATAAAAATGCTTTGGGGATTTAGCAAGCAATCTGAATGTTATTTTACAGTCGTGAATCATCCAAATGATCCTTGTAGAAAGTTTTGCTCTTCATTTTTCTGCAAAGGAAAACGTTGTGACTGGAAAGTAATTTTTTTATTAAAAAAATTTCTTTTTTTATAGTTCATCTGATAAAGTTAATATTTTCAATGTGTCTGAAAATAAATGAACTGAGTGGCTTATAGTTTGCAAAGTGCTGGTGCTGCAATTCACCATTATTTAGAGGCTTCAGGAAGAAAAAATAATTTAATTTAAATACTCAGGCCTGCACTTCCAGGTCAATACAAATTTGTCSATTGCTTTCATCGAGAGCAGGATCAAGCCCAGATTCCTAAGATGTCTTTCTGGGGTTTCAAAATTAGTTGTAGACTCTCTAGTCAGCATCCTCCTCCAATTTTCGTGTTTGTATTCCCTTTCACACACACACAGACRCATCCATGTGCTCAGGAAATCCTGTTTGGGGGTCCTGTCTGGAGTCTCCTTGTGCCCCTATTATTAGAGCAGTCAGTTGGTAACTTGTCTAAATCTGCTCTGGACACTTCCACGCCTCCTCTTCCCCTGTGCTGGCTTGGTTTCCATTACAGTAGTGTCCCTTGCAGCTGCTGTTCTCAGTCAGCTCAGCAGTGGTGCCTTTCTCACCATCACTGAGTGACACCTCAGGATCCGCAGAAAATTCACTGCACTGAGCACTCACCCAAAATAACAGCGCCACTTGAGCCCCTGCTTTCAGGTGTCTGGTGCTTTGCTTTGCCCCCTGGCCTCCCAAACACGTTTAAAACCTGTGGATACTTGGTTTTGGTGCTTTAACTCCAGGATTTAATTGGAGCTCTCAGGGGGCACCAGAAAGATGTTACTCCACTAGGAGGGCATGGACTRTCAGGCTGCCACTCCTTGAAAAGATTACGAACTGGCTGGTTGTCTTGTGGCTTTTAGAACTGAGTAAAGCCTTTTTTTTCATCTGTTACTTACAGGTTCTTTGCCAAGAATCAGCCTTGGATGAAGTATAGTGCTTGAAAATCCATCCTTTTCAGTGCCTTTAATACTCATGTAATTTTAATCAAATGCGCTCCCTTTGCATGAAGATTTCACCCTTCTCCTCGGTCCAATGGTTGCTTCCTCTCTATTCTTCTCTAAAATCCTGCGCTCATTTGAAATTACCTGCAGACTGCACATGGTGCCCAGTGGCTCCAGGGTCAAATTCTGCCTGCATTTACTGTGGGCTGCATTGTCTTCTAAATTAATAGTCACCTGTTTTTATTATTTCTATCCCCATGCTTTCTCAGCCATGCTGGCCCATGCACAGGCACAGAAAATATAATGCAGGTAGAACTTCTTACTAAACAGCTGTGTCTCAGCACACACAAGCCAAGATTTACAAATGTGAGTGGTGATTTGKGTGTTTTTGGCATCATTAAGGGGTCTCTCTGATGGTCACCAAAAGGGCCTGGTTTGTATGGTCATCTGCTGTATGGAGGGATTTCTGTCAGTGACTTTAGAGGTCCATTGCACTCTTGTGTGCTGGGTCTGGACCCTGAGAAACTGTTTTAAAGTGATAAGGCAGTCATTTTTAATTCCCATTAAAAGTAGAAGTGTACCAGCTTTACGTGATCACCTTCAAAAGGGGAATTTGAAATCCTCAAGGTGTTTCCCAGGGCTGTTATTAAGCTTTGTGTGTTCTTCTTTAACAAGAAATGGGATGATGATATTGGCATGTCAAGCAGAAGGAGTCCCATGCTGATGGGACATTTTYCCTGCTTCTCTGCACACGAATGGCACAAAGCCTGAGAAGGTGAAAAGGAAATTCCCTTYCCTGCGTGCAGGAGGCTGATGCTGCCGAGCATGTGGAGTCCCCAGATGACAGCAGAGGATTGCTAATAGGATCCTGGGTCCCTCATCCCCAGATCCTGGTTCAGCTGCAGGTCAGGCCAGCAGCAGGGGAGTCTCTCAGGCTGGGGAGAGGAGCTGCAGTGTCTGAATTCTGAGCACAGCAACCGTGTTATSGCTGTTTCTATAGGGGATTGCAGGTGCTGTCAGCTTGATGTCACTCCCCAGGGCAGTGAGGATGCCAGCSTGTCCCCAAATGCTGCTGTGAGCTGGTGCCAGGTTCCCTCTGCTGGCTGAGGCACTGTGTGACCACACACACCGAGATTTTATCCTTTCTGAGGAACCTCTCTCCTGTTCAGGAGATGGTCAGTTGTGGTTTTGTTATGCTGGCCACCATCACATTTCTGGGCTTTGAGAATTCCCTGTGATGCGTTGCCGTGGGCTCCATCAGCTCGGAGATGCTCGGTGTCCTTGTCCCACGGAGCAGAAGAGCTGTCACAAACTGCATCTGTGGAGATTCACTCCTTTATCAAACACAGGGCTGTGACAAGGGAGGGGAGCCTGGAGTAAAGTGAGGTCTCTGGTCATCTCTGTATGCAGCAGAAAGGGAAGGGATCATTGTGAAAAGAGTGATTTGGGGAATYAGTAATGAATTTCTACTTTCTCTGAAAATGTCATGCTTTCCRTATGAGAAAACRTTCTTGCTTTTGTGTCTGTGTTGARCTGATGAGAAAGGRTTTTTGCTKGCTGCTGCTGAGRKAGAGGTCATGCTGCTGGAAGCCACTGACAGTGGGTTTTGTCACCAGGGCTGGCTGGTGCAGCAGTTGAGCCAAGAATTGATGTTCTTCTCAAGAGGTGTCCTTTCCAGGTCAAGTTGAAATATATTTTGGTACTTGTTTTATCATTTGGGTTGTTCAGGCTGTTACTGCCTGCTGGGTAAATWGAGAGCTCGGTTTTCTGAATCTGGGTTCTGTCATCCTCACCTCTGTCCCARACACACATTTGAGATTTCAGGCATTCCCAGGGTGCAGGGGTTGCTGCCAGTGCTTGTTTGGGATCGAGTGGCTCATTAAGCATCTGCATGCACAGGGGGGAAATGAAGAGCCAGCTTTGGCTACTGCTAATACATTCTCTTCTTTTGGTTGAACCTTGCTCTGTYAGTGTCTGGTACATCAGAATACAGTGGATCCCACATCTCCAGATGGGAGAAGCATCCAGAAAATCCCATAATTGCCTGGGCAATTCTTGCAGTTGAATCATGTGACATTTCTGGCACACACATGTTTGGTCTTGACTTTCTCATTTGTCCTGGGAAGAGCAGAATAAGATTTTAACTCAGTCTTGTCACTATGTGATAATGATATTAATTAATAATTATATTTTTTCATGAAGCTAGAGATACAAACACAAGCCATTTAGCTCTTGATATAYGCTCCTGCTTCTCTCTGAGTCCACAGATTTCTGGGCAAGCATTTTAGCTGATGTTGCTTGGTCAAGGCTCATATTTAAGAAAAGAAGTCTTTTCTACACTGCAAGAAAAATGTACAGAGCACTGTGGAAGGCTTGATCTTGARAAGGAAATCTTTAGTAGTTAATGAGTGCTTTTTAAACAGATGGTTAGACAGGTCAAGGAGTGGAGTTAGCAAGAGAGGGATATTGTTGGTGTTACTGTACTTGCTGTAGCTATTTGAGTTCATGGAGAGACACAGGAATGCTTCCAGCCATGGACATCTTTATGGGAAGAGAGGCCACAGGTTCAGCATGGATGGGAGCCACAGCACGTTTCAGCCAGGTCTGTCATCTGGAAAATATGGGGTGCTCCTTTTATCAGTGCCCTGCCATTTGGGCATGTGCAGTGAAACCTGTTCTCTGTGCTGTTAGTGGGTAAAAAACACACCAGTATTGCATCCTGATTTTGTCCAAAAGGAGCAGAATTTTGTTAGCTGCTTTGCAGAATGCAGTGTCACTGCTTGGAGAGAGGCCAGACCAATTGTGTCTATGATTTGGGATGACATCAAGTGGAAATTTTGGTCCTCAGAGCATTCTCCTGCAGGATGGTGAGRTTTCAGTTTAGATCAGGATTGCACACATATTTCTAGCCAGAAGAAACCACTGGCTGATGCCAGGCAGGCAGTGTTTGTAGGGGCACCCCTGGCCCAGTTTTGGTACCTTGCTCGTGGGACAATCTCCTAACACTCCTCATCTTGTTTTCCAGACCTAGAGACAAGCAGTGACCTCAACAGTGATGACTTTGAATATGAAGATGAAGCAAAACTTGTTATATTTCCGGATCACTATGAAATCTCATTGCCCAATATAGAAGAGCTCCCAGCACTGGTCAGTGAGTGTGAGGAAGTGGTCATAGGAATTTTTTCCTGTTACTGTTTTTATCATGTTAGTGCCTTGTTTTCTTATGAGTGCTGCTTGTTTGGACATACAGATCTTTCTGAAACAGCTGTACTAGATTGCCAGTCATTTTTAGAAGTCATCTTTGTATTTTTTTTTTGCCTGGATTTCTTTTAATCTCCTGTATTCTTTCCCTTATTACGGTGCCAGCTTGCCCTGGGAAAGCTCACGCWGTACATGTGCCTACTCTCCTGCTAAAATAATGACGACAGGCTGAAAGATTAGATGCATATTTGAGTGTATAAATAGTGCCACTGATAAGCAGTTCTGYATGTGGTTAGCAATAGGCTGAATGCCAAATTCTGGGCAGTCCCTGAGTCGTGCAGGGCTTGGACTGACACACATTTGTCTTGCAGGTGACGATAGCCTGTGATGCGCTCCTCGGTGCAAAATCACCCTACAGGAAGCAGGAACCTGACTCCTGGGAGGAAGAGCTACAGGCTTCTAAACATGCCAAAACACTTGTGCAGTTAGACAATGGTGTTAGAATCCCCCCCAGGTGAGGGCAGAGAGCTTTGTTCACTGGGGGCTCTCTCATTCAGCCCAGGGTCAGCAAACTGAGGGCACAAACCCAGCCCAGGGTTCTGTGCCGTGACTCGGGGCTGGCTCTGGGGCTTGGTTTGATCTGCCATGGTGGGAAGGACAGGACTGGCTCCTGCCTCACCCATTGCTGCTGTTTGTCCCTGTTTCCTCTGGCAGTGGCTGGAAATGCTCCAAGTGTGACCTGCGGGAGAACCTGTGGCTGAACCTGACGGACGGCTCGGTGCTCTGCGGGAAATGGTTCTTTGATGGCAGTGGGGGCAATGGGCACGCCATGGAGCACTACAAGGAGACAGGATATCCCCTGGCAGTGAAACTGGGAACCATCACTCCTGATGGAGCAGGCACGTTCTGAATTGAGGCACCTTTTTGTCATGKGTGTGTCACCAGCTGGGTTTGTGCTTCTGCTGCGAATGTCTGAGAGTGTGATACGGAAAGGAAACCCTGTGGGTCTGTGAGTGCTGATCAGGGTTGGGGGAATRACACACACTCTATTCTGAGAAAGCCCATACCTGGTTTATCTGCTCATTTTTTTTTTGATTTTGTATAAATATTTTTGGGGCATTTGTATAATACTAGGCGTGTAACAGAAGAATAAGATTAGCTTGAAACAACAGAATGTGGAGAAACAATATTTTTTAGTTCTGCTACACTTTCTAGGGMAAATGGTTCAAATTTCCCTAACAAAAAAACAACAGGGTAATGAGCTTTTGAAATTTAAAAGTCTTGTTTGTTACAGCATGTATGACTTTTTTAATCATAGTGGAAACTGCTCTTTTTCCTTGTTGAACAAAATGTTTCTGCAACAGTCTAATGAACACTCATCTTCATGGGACTGCTGTGATGCTCATTTGTAAAATGTGTGATGATTTTGAGAGGAGGAGAAAAGCTGTAGCTRTATCCTTGTTTGCATATTCTCCAAGTGTGATGTTCTGCAGTGCTGCTGCRGAGGGGATTATGGTGTGTGAGGATTAGACAGAATAAAAACATGAGCTGAAAAAGTCATAAGCAAAGAGATCTTTTGTTGCAGCTGCACAGAGAAGTAAAATTGGAAGAACACATGGGATGATTTTATTTTGGCTTTAGTGCTTATGACTACAGAGATGAAATTTGCTGTTTAGGGCAGCCCTTTTTTTTAAACAATCATCAGTTTAGAGTTTTTCTAAGTCCTATTCAGTGTTGAGAAAAGGCAACTGTAGTCAGATTCACCCAGCTGTGCCACAAAAACCTAAACAAAATCCATTTTTTTCTCTCCCAGATGGAATGTTATTTCCTTTCACAAGCCTGGTCTTGGGTGATTTCTATCCAAATCTCTCCGTTATTGAARGTGTTTAGGATTTGCCCAGCAGCAGGTTTCAACTGCATCCAAAAAATAAACAGGATATTCTGTAGTGATTTTCTACAGATTTTTTTTTCTTTTCTTTCCCATCTTTAGCAGCAATACTGGTTTCCTTATGGCTTCTGTCCTTGTGCCTCCCACTGATCAGCTGCTTCCTCTCTTCTGTGGCCTTTGGGATAACAAAGGACAGGCTGTCATCCTTCCCTCTCATGAGAGGCACCAGCTGTTCTCCACAGACCTTTGTTCTTCTCCATGATGTTTACTTGGTTTCCCCATAGAAAAATCTTCCCTCCCCCAACCTTTCTTGTTCCTTTTCAGTAATCATTCTGCCTCTGATGTGTATTGCTGTGGTGCTCATAACCCCTTGGTAGGGCTGGGTGATAGATGAGCTCCAGGAAAGGGGCTCTGTGGCTGAATGTGACACTGAATCTGTTTTCTGCTTCCCTGGGTTAGAGGTGAAGAGGTGATGGTGGAGCAGTAATAAGCACTTGTCCCTGTCCTGACATAATTTATTCCTTTTTCACACCACGAGGAAGGAGAAAGAGGTGATGCCAGCGTTCCACTGACACTCACCCTGYGTGTGCACAGAGGAAAACTCTTTGTCTTGCCCTGGAAATCTGTGCTGTGGGCATTCTGAGAGGTTTCTGAGGCATTGGCCCCATTTTGTAGCATTCTGTCAGCAGACARTCTGGGATCAGGGCAGGAATTGAACCAAGCTTCCCCTCCACTCTTGTGCCWTGGACAGGATGCACCAGAGAGACAGAAAAGTTGTTTGGTTCAGTGGGCTGAGCACTGGGCAGACTGTGCTACCTGCTGCCTCTTTTCACAGCACCACTAGATTTTRTTTCTAATCACTGGGAGGTGCTGCTTTGGGAACAGATTGAGGCATGGAATGGGGCATTGGCAGTGGGAAACCCCATGTGAGCGGAGCTTGAACGAATTGCCTTGTGGATGGTAATTTAGCAATTGCCAGGTACTTTTGGGGGGATCCTGAGTCACTTCTTTGTTTAGGGGCAGTGTTACCATTGCCTGTTAGCCTCTGAGTAGGATGGAGAGATGTCTACACAGCCAGAAAAAAAAAAGTCCAGGTGTAAATCTTGAGCCGTGGAAGATCCCATGGTGGGRTTCTTTGTCCTGCACAAAGCCAGAGKTTGGACTGGRTGATACTGATGGGTCCCTTCCAACTCARCATARTCTGTGATTGTTTTCTGTTTGRTAACATTCTGTTTGTCTCAGATTTWTCTTGGTGGGTTTTCCCCCTGCTTCCACTCCTCCCTTTCCCCCTTTCTCACTCGGATGACACCAGGTCCTTGTGTGTCACATTTGCTGACCTGTGTGCATTCCTCATCCACCAGAGTCTGTGTGACAGCACTGCAGGCCTGTTTGWCAGCTCTTACCTTCTTGATTTTTGGAAACAAGTGAATTCTCTCTTTCTCCCTTTCAGTTACACAGCAGAAAGTACTGAAGCATGGCATGAGCAAAGCATTAATCTCGTGTTCCATTTCTGCTGCTCTGGGTTGGTAGTCCCGGATGATTTGCTCTCTGCAGTTGTCAGAGCAGAGGGAAAACAACATCCAAAGCTTCCACGCTGGAAGCAGCCACCCAAGCTCAGTTGCTGTCTAATCTCACTCCATCAGGGGTTTGAACTTTTCAGGATCTTCTGGCAGTGCTGTGAGCTCACCAGAATAATTTGGGAATGTGATGTCGTGTGTGTGGATGAACAGTTCAKGTCTCCTGGGATGCATTGGCCACCRCAGGGTGGAATTCCAGCAGATGGGCAGCTCCAGCCATGCACATGCCAGGGAGGTCACGGGCACCAGTGTTAGTGGGGCATCTGATGGCTGCTCAGCAGCTGGCAGCACTGCTCAGAGCACAGCTCCCTGCTCTCAGAGGTTTTCTCATAGGGCTGGTCAATGTTAAAAGTTAGAATTTGAGTTCTTGGCGAACCTTCAGTCTGTTATTTCAATGTGGGTTTGGGGCTAGCAGACCTCAAGGGGAATGGCTCTTGTTGAAGGGGATGGGCTGAGTTCAGAGCAGGGTCTGCAGGGCAAGGTCCTCTCTGAAGTGACATTTTACTGTGAGCAGCCTTCATCCGTGCTCCTGCTGTCTCCTCCTGAGTGTGTTCCTTTCTCCTGGCTGAGCTTTCTCTGTCAGCCTGGATCTGGTCACTGTGAGAAGCTGCTGGGCAGGAGGGAAGCTTGCCTGAGGAAATGCAGGGAGACTGGCACAGGGATTCTGGATTTTGGTGTGAGGAGACACAAAGCAGGGAATGGTCATTGACTGCAGAGGTAGTGACCTGAGCAGAGAAAAGGTGGAAGGCCTGTTCAAGAGTCTGTCTTATCACCCCAATCCTTTTATGATGCCTGCAGCTTTGTTGTGATTTCCTCAAGCTGGTGAAACCTGCTCTGAACTCAGTGTCATTAGGGGACTTGCTAGGTAAGCTCTAAAATAAAGAAGGTTTTTACTCTCAACTCTTCGGTCCTTCTGTTGGATTTTGTTAAACTTTTTGGTTTCACATTGAAAATATCATCATTAGACTGCTTCCCTTCCCAATCTGAACTTTGCCCTGCCAGAACATTTGTGGGTTTTTACCTAAAGCCATAAAGGCCTGACATGGAGAACTGAAATCTAGATCTCTCATACAACAAAGYRAGACWCCTCACTCARAACATCAGCCTTTCTCCCTAAGWACAAGATGAGATTAATCWTGGAAGTCAATCCAATGGTGTGTWATCCAAAAAACACCTCTTTGTTCTRATACTTTTCTCTGTTTTCCCTGCATCTCTGTGTGAAAGGGGCAAAAGTGGATTTATTACACTGTACTAAAAATTAAAATACTATTTGCAAAATACTCTCAGCTTTGCTGTGTCTGTCTGTATCTAGTAGCTCTACAAAAATTTATAATCTCCTGTTGTCATGTTCAAAATGTAGACTGGCCGCACATCTGAAAACTTATTTTCCTGTTCCTTATTTTCCTTACAAATTTTTTATTTTGGAGAGGGGAAATACCGTGAACCCCATCAATATTTTTAGATTTTAGTACCGTGGAGGCATTTAATTCCTTGTGAGGAGAAGTGCTTGAGGTGCTTGTGTTCAGATATTTACTGTGGATGGCCAGAACCAAACTTGGAGAATATGAACAAGGCATTTTGCACAGACAGCCCTGCACTGAGAGTGCAATGTTGGTAAACAAAGAGAAGGGATAACATTTGATGCTGGGGCTCATTATGTTTTTTTTTCTCTCTGCTTTTGTAGATGTCTATTCCTTCGACGAAGAGGAGCCGGTTTTAGATCCACACATTGCAAAGCATTTGGCACACTTTGGGATTGACATGCTGCAGATGCAAGTGGTAGGAGATCCATCCTTTATTTACCTTGTTCATTTGTTTGTTCAGTCAGGAGTGGGACAGAAACAGCAGAAGAATGACACCTGTAGCTTATTTTTGATTCCTTCAGACTGTTAAGATAGTATTCATTTTTGTAAAGTGCAGCCAGCTAATTTGGGTTTTGTTGTCTGAGTTCTGAGTAAATCATTGCTCTCAAATCCAAAAGTTGCCTTCTGAAAAGATTCCTTTGTGGTCTTTAGTTCACAGTTTTCATTTTCCCTGTTATGTACCATTTGTCTTCAAGATGATAAACCTCATTCAATTAGAGAAGAATATCTAGAATATTTAATTACAGTGAGTGAAGGGAAGCCTATTGCAAGTGTAAACAGATACAGCTCTAAGTAAAAAAAAAAACTAAGCAATAGATAAGTAAAGAAGTAGCTGAAAGTTTTTTATGTAAATTGTCAATGAAGGCATTAGAAAATGAGAAAAATGCATTCTCTYAAGTCTAGAAAACAGCATGCTCTAGGGTGTAATATGCTAGAAAGAGACTGGGGGAAAAAGGATTTTGTGTGTGTGTCTGTATTGTTAAAGAAGTACTTTTAATAATTTGTATCTTAGTGGATGTTGGTTCCAGCTGTGTTTAAATAATGTAAGAAATCAGAATAGGATGTGCTTATAAAGGCAGGTGGTTTTTTTGTGGTTGTGTTGGGTTTTTCATTTGGTTTGTTGTTGGGTTTTTTTTTTCCACTCAAGCCTGTAACCTAGTATCACTACCTGAGAAYATGAAAACTGTTAAAAGGTAACAAACCTGCTACTAGTTAAATGTATTTGATAGTCCAAGTGGTGAGAAAAGTGGTAATAATTGAAATGATAAAGAGTTAAACTGGTTTTGGAAGTGTTCATGGTACTAATAATACTTTCTATATATTAATGTCCTTGCCAGTATCACGCATAAAAAATTCATTTTATCCAAATCTTTCTGGAAAGCCTTGGAAACTTACTCTAAGCTGTTGCAAAGGTTTCACCTATGCTCTTTGATCTTTTGTACAATCCTTTGAGAAGTGACAGAGTAGTGCCAGCAGTAAATGACACTGGAGTGACCTGCACCTACAGGCTGAAGGCAGAATGTAAAGGGGAGAAACTTCAGTGTCACAAATTATGGCCTTTACCCTTTGAAAGAGGAGAAGAGYTCTTGGATCTGCAGCTTTTCATGGGGTTTGTTTGTTATGACCAGCTTCTGCAGCAGCAGCTATTCCTGGCCATTACAAATGGAATAGGAGACCTGAAAAAAAACACAGTGTTTGATGTTGAGGGTTGAGGTTACAGCCCTGGGAGAAGTGAAGCTCCCAGCTGGGATGGAGGTCACATCTGGGAGCCCTCAAAGAGCCAGTGGCTTTGCTAAGGAGCTGAGGGATGTGTTGGAGGAATGAGCTGCTGCCTTTCTCACCCTCATCTKCCCCTACAGGCAGGATTTACCTCCCTTTGCCCATTGATTTGGCTTTGTTTTTTGGAGTATAGCCCACAAAGTTGATGATGATGATGATGATGGCAGCACCATAATTATTGCAGAAGTTAAAGAGATTAAAAAAATCTTGTTGCTTTCAGACAGAGAATGGGCTAAGAGATAACGACATAAAGCCAAGAGTCTCAGAATGGGAAGTGATTCAGGAAGCTGGTGTGAAACTCAAGCCCATGTATGGCCCAGGGTACACTGGCATGAAGAACCTGGGAAATAGCTGCTACCTCAATGCTGTCATGCAAGCCATTTTCAGCATCCCAGAGTTCCAGCGAGCGTAAGTAGCTCCAGTCTGTCTCTTCTCACTAGCTGCTGCTTTCATGACTCTGTTGTTTTTCTAAGAAAAATTACATTTTAAATTTTTGTCTCACYTGCAAACAGGTCTCTTTCAGTCAGTTCAGTGGCTGCTTGGAGGATTTAGTGATTGTTTTAGTCTGTTCTGGAAAACATTGGAACACAAAACCCAATCTGCCTTTGAAATAAAAACTTACTTTCTCAAACTCAGTGGTGGGCAATCATGTACCAACCCCATAAATTTGGTGTCTCAGTCTCTATTTTTTATACACAGATGCACAAATCTCTATTAACCTGGGAATCATCAGTGTCATTTTAGGGCCTGTGCCAGTRTCACTGCAGGAGTCACTCTGATGCTCCAGTGTGATTTGTGCAAAAAAAAGGGGCACAAAAATATTTTAAAGATATGTTAATATTGATCCATACTAGTGAAAAACAATGCATCTGTTGCATGCAGGTCTGGCTAAGGGGGGAAACTAGCAGAGGCACTTTTTAATTAAAATTCAGGAAAAGAAAAATTAATAAAAGTGTAAATGTGTTCTTCCACTGAATAATTAAGAGATTAAATAAGGACCAAAGCACAACAGAAAAATATGAAATACTCCCAGCTGATCAAAACTGAGCATTTCACTGCAAGGAGAGAAGCCTTTTTATAAAAGACAGTCCGTGGTTTGAAATAAAGTTCAGAGTGCCCTTTCCTTTCACAGCAGCAGTAGTGTAGTGCTGGAAGTGAAGCTTCTAGATTTTTGAAAGTCTCCCYGGTTTTCATGTTAGAAATTACCTTCTGGAGAAGAAGAGGGAGAAAACTTGTGAAGCTCAATTGAAATGTTMTTTTTACATATTTTGGTCCTGGAGCAAATTTGAATTGACTTGGTTTTGTTGGTTAGGAATAAAGCACGTTAGTTTTCACCTCAGCTCTGTGGTTTTGACCAACACCATCCTGCAGCTTTTGTAGGATTAAGGAATAGAATGTAAATTCCAGATGAATGACACAGCCATATCCTTTATAGCTAGAAGCTTCCAAGTAAAACCTCAATGTCCATCTCTTAATTTCTTTGCTCTTATTTTTGCATGATAGAAGCATTGAATCATTAAGCTGCAATATTTGAACATTTCTGCTTTGTTCTTSCTGCCCAGGTATGTGGGAAACCTTCCACGAATATTTGACTACTCTCCTCTTGACCCAACACAAGATTTCAACACTCAGATGTAAGTGACTTTTCTCAGTTATTTATTKGTCAGGTGAAATAGAATCTGAATTATTTAATGGCAAGCAAAAGAACACCTTTTTATGGGCTCAAAAGTGAGATTATGGCACAAGGGAGAATGAGAAGATTTGACYACTTAGCTGCAGGTAATGATGGTTCATCAAGGAGTCAAAACTAGTAAAGTTCTTTTTTTTTAGCTTGAAATAAGTAATTTTTTCTGTTTTTCTCACATGTTTGTTTCCACCCCACCACTTCCTTCCTTACAGGGCTAAACTGGGACATGGGCTCCTTTCAGGCCARTACTCTAAGCCACCCATGAAATCTGAGCTTATTGAGCAGGTGATGAAAGAAGAACACAAGGTATTTGCCTGAGTTTGTACAGCCTGGTAACGAGGTAAAAGTGATATCCTGAGAAAAAGGAACAGGTGCTGGGCATTGAGGAACACGTGTGGGTCCAGCGTGGATGGGATGTTTAGCAAGGTGGAATGTGCAGGATCCTAAGTCAGGGATAAATTAGTCAGGCACTATTTGTGCAGTGCATCAAAGCCAGCCTTGGTTCTGCTGATAAAGTGTTCCCCTGCCCCAGTGATGGGTGCAAACACTCACAGAATGAGCAACCAGTGTTTATCATCTCTGAGGAAAAACAGCAAAAAAATATTAGTCAGAGAGTCCTGAGTATTTGAAGGAAACTTTTCAATCCTCTTTAAGTTTCAGAAAGAAGTAGATAAAGAGCTAAGGAATTGTTTCCAGGAAGTGTCTGACAATATTCCACCTGATTTCAGGGGGAGCTATCTAAGTACAGCAAGATTTAGTGATGCTGGAGGCTTTCAGGGGCCAAGCAGAGCCACACAAATAATGTGTGTTTGTGCCACACAGTGATGGTGGTGTTTCCATGGAAATAGATTCACTCCTCTACCTTCRTCTATCAATTATTGATACAGGAATCTATCAATTATTGATATAGGAATTTCTCCTGAAATCAGAATAAGATTTTTGGACAGATATAACATGTGGTACAGAGCAGTTTGCATGATCTGAAAGTCCTGTAATTTGTGCAGTGGCTGCTCATTGTTTTGGAAAGCAGATGAATCCTKCTTGTTCCCATTAAATAAAGCTCAAGACCCATCAGCTCTCCCTTGGGACAATGGAATAGTGGGACAGATTGCAGCAAACTCCTTATATTGAATTCTGTGCACTGACTGAGCTGCTTTCCTAAACACATAGAGGATGTGGCTGGAAAATGCACTGGAAGTTCAGGGGTCTGGATCCTTGGAATAAAGCTACACCTCCACGTTTAGGTCAGCAGCCACTCATGAGATATTGGGAACTCTTTAATGACAGATGGCATAAAACTCTGTCAGGTTGTAGTAGGCATTTAACAGTACTTTTGTTCATAATTTCAGTTTTAATAAAGCTGGAGTTGCATGCATGAAATTAGTTCCTTATCAAGCGACTCATAACACATATTATGGGATTTTAAACAGCTTTTACAGCTTTTGTTTCTTTTATTGATGATTTATTTACAGAAAAAATCAGTTATAGATATTTTCTCTATTCCTTCACTCTTGAAATACAAAAACATAGGGTTTTTTCAGATTGAGGATGCTTTATTTTGTTTGCATAGCATTTAAGACCTTAAATGTTTTTAAGTGCTTCTGCTTTGTGTCTGTAATATCAATTATTCATTTCACTTTTATTCCTTTACTTTTTTCCCCCCTTCCTGCMTGCAAAGAAGCTCCCAATCTTTCCGAGCCTTTGGAATTCATCCAAAATTCTGGGGAGTCATTGCTGTAAAAGCATTCATATGAGATCTGCAGTGGTCCAGCACAATCTATATTTAGCTRAACTGTTTTGCAACTGTTGATGGGGAAAGCATGCCAGGTATTCTGTAAATACTCGTGGTGTTGTGGAATTGAAATTTTTCACCCCAGGAGTTTAGCCTGGAAATGGCAGCATTTTTCTTGGATCCACTTTAACATTAAGAAGAGGCTGAATTCCCAAAGGATCATCACCCAGGACTTGATTTTCTGCTTAGAGCTTTTCTGTTTTTTTTTTTTTTTTTTTTTTTTTTGTTTTATGTCCTTGAGGTGAGATTGCAAGATTCAATCCTGTTTTGTAGACTATCACACATGGCACTTTTCTCTTCTTGCTGCTCAAATGAGTGGGTACAGAGTGTTTAGGTGGAAACAAGGCTTGATCCCAAACTCACTGCATTTTACAGCAGGGCAAGTGTGCCACATTCTCACTCCTGGCATGGGAAGAAGCCTGGGATATTGTARTGTGGAGCTGCTTTGTGCATTCCTCTCCCCAGCCCCAGTTTAGATGAAAGGCAGTTGAGGACACTGAAGCAATATAAACCTAAGATGCAGAAACCCCTGGAACATCTCTTTGTCCAGGCAATAYTGAGGCTCTGTCCTTGATGGGAGCCTTTAAGGATCATCTTGGCCTAATGTGGTTGGTGATGTACTGCCAAAAACTGAAAAAGCATTAAAAYTGAGAATCTGCTTCTGATTTCAGTGGGTCTAGGAACACTGCATCCTGGTAAAACAAATAAAAAAAAAATGCTCTTCTAGTATGTCTTTGATATGCCCTCTGTTTCATGCTTCTTTTTCTATTTTTATATTCATATGATTGTGCAAGTGTAGTAAGGAATGAGATTGGCTGAGTTTTTAACAGCCTCTGAGACAGTCCTAGAAGTTGTGCTTTTGCTTGGATTGTGTAGAAAATTATTTGGTTTCATGGATGGTGAGGGCAAATCTGAGTAAAAGATTCTGAACCCTTCAGAAATGTTATTTAAAARGCATAATAGCTAGTGTCATCTTGAGGATCTGGAATGGTTGTGGAGGTYCTTAAAGTGGTGTAAAGGATTAGAAAGTCAAAACTAGGACTCTCTTGGAGGGTAGAGGTTTTCTAATTTAGGGCAATTCCCTCCTGATGTAACTGAATGGCCAAAGGCAGTGAGTTATGGTTTTTCAACATGACCAACACCTGCAAATTGCAAATTCACGTCTGCTCCTACCAACCCGCCTGGGAATGCATGCTGCACACATTATTTGTTCTCTGCTTGATTCTGCACAGCCCTCTGTAAGGTTTTGTCCTGAGGAGAGCTGCCAGCTGGTGCACCAAAGCGCTTCAAGGCTCTGGCACAGGGCTCTGAAAGCAACATCAAATGTTATAAAACAATGCYRGCTTYCAGCTTTCTGGAAACTGCTCACCTYTRAAAACCTCCAGTAATCTCTTTTAATTTACAAATGCCATAGAACATGTGGAGTGAATGCTGTAGGAACTAAGCCATAAATGTTATCCTAATACCCTTTTCAGGGCCCTTCCCATTTTTATTGAAATGGAAAACTTGGTGAAATGGAAGCTATCATTCCTCCAGTGCCAGAAATGGGCCACAGATAAATCTAGTACAGTGACTTTGAGGCATTTGGTCCGTGATTGAATAAAAATCCTTCTTTAAAATGTTTTTCTCTCWTTTATTTAGCCTCAGCACAATGGAATATCTCCCCGAATGTTCAAGGCTTTCATAAGCAAAGGTCACCCAGAATTTTCCTCCAATAGACAACAAGACGCACAGGAATTTTTCCTACATCTTATAAATCTGGTAGAGGTGAGAGAATCCAAATTAATCCTTCTTCTTCTGGTTATATTAGACAATGAAGGCAAAACTGTTACATGAGTGGCTCATTTTTTAGTTATACTGTTTTTAACCAGAGATATGTCGAAGATGGGACTAATGAAATGTATTTTGTTTTAGAAATGTTTGCTTCCTTAATTCTTTCTCTTCTTTGCTTCAGACTCTTGCATGACCAGGGCCAGTGCTGCTGATAACAAATATAAGCAGGTCAAGCATCATTGGACAGGCTATAAGATCTATAAACATATGTGACCTTTTAAATTTCAGTTCTTGCTTACCATATTGAAGTGTTCCATGGAATATTGATGAGTTGGGTATTATTATTATTATTATTATTATTATTATTATTATTATTATTATTATTATTATTATTCCAAATTTATACAATTTTTGGGAGTAAATTAATTACCCTGTCCAGCTGTTTTACAAATCCCAGCTGTATGAATCACGGGAAGAAGAATTCCCCTGCAGAAAGCAGAGTGGCTGTTTGTCAGCTGAATATTTCTGTGTAAAAAAGCTTTAGTTCCACCAAGCTGCAGCTCAGAGCTGTGTGTAAAGGAACCATACTGTGAATTTTAATGCTGTCTTTCTGCAAAGGAATTTACAAATCCACGCAGTTTTGATGTCAAGCATTTYTTCATTTTCCCATTTGCCCCAAGAATGGAGGGTGTTTATTCGTGTGTTCAGTCTCCAGATGAAATTACTCACATTTGTATGCACAATGCCCCACATCCCCAAATGCATGTACTGATGATAGGGTGTTAGAAGAGACTTTTCTGTTTCTTGCCTGATAACAGRCATTAACATGAACAACAAAGAGGAGGTGTATTATTTGCATGACATTCCCATCTGGATAATGAACTACAAGTTGCTTGTTCTGTTTCAGTGCATACTCAGACTGGAAGSAGCAAATCCTATTTGCTGAAGGGATGCTCCATGTTATTTATAACTTCCCACCTTCCTGCCTTCTTCTGTTCATCCTGGCTCAGCCAGGTTCTTTGGRTACAAACCCTGCAAGTTCCTGTGCTGTGGGTGCAGAAATTATGGATTTTTGCAGCACGAGCYGAGCTGCCGGATCATTGTCTTTGTGCTTGCCATAAAACAACCAGCAGCCTGTGGGTTTTCTGGTCATTCTAACCATCTCCACACAARTGATTGGGTCCAATCTTCCTTGCAGAGGAACCCCGTGGGCTCAGGAAACCCCAGCGATGTGTTCCGGTTCGTGGTGGAGGAGCGCACGCAGTGCTGCCAGTCCAGGAAGGTGCGCTACACCGAGAGGGTGGACTACATCATGCAGTTACCTGTGGCCATGGAGGCAGCCACCAACAAAGGTAAAGGAATAAACTGCTCTTTCTGACCCAGGAATGTGTCACATCCCATTCAGCTCAATTTATTCACCCTTGTCCTGCGTGTGTGTGGGCCCAGAGATCCCCACCAGCACTGAATCTCCCTCATTCTGGACACTGAAACAGTTTGTGAAAACTTCTTCATTAGAAAAAGGGAACTGAACATACCAGCTAATGAATATTTTTTAAAAAATATTCACACACTCACAAAAAAAGCAAAACAAAACAACCAAATCTGCTTTCTTTTCTTTAGCAGCAGATTATAAGATCTAATATGGTAATAGAGAATAGGGGTAGAAGATGGTTTGTCATCTACAAATCCAAAATACACAGTTTGGATGTTCTGGGCTTTAGAGGATGAAGAGTGGCTGTTCATTTAATAAACAGGAGTATTTTTTTCTCATGCCTGTGAGAAGCACACTTGTTTTTGAAGGAGAAAATGGCTGAGGAGGCTTGAAGATTTGGGAGCAGGAGGGAGAATTGTGGTTGCACCCGCCATCAGTGGTGAAGGGTCTTGCAGAATAACATAATAAATGTGTGCTTGAGGTGGAAGTGCAGAGGACATCACAGGAACATGAAGGGAGGTGTGCCTCTGATTTCACCTAATCTGAACATTTAAAATACTCTTAAAGCCAGAAGGATCTATTTTGATTGATGAGATCCTCTGAAATACCACAGGGCTGAGAATTCTACCTCCTGCTTTTTGCCTAACCCACATCTCCTTSCACTGGACAAGAAGTTTAGTAGAACTTTGTGTTCTTTGTTAATCAGTTTCAGTGGTGACTCCATTGCTTATAAAAGAACATGTTATTTCCAGGTAATGACTCAGGAGACAGATTAGTTTGTGAGTTTACCATATGGCACTGCTCAGCTTGTCAGTGTCARGACTTTTTCTAGATCATGCATAATCCTGTCTAAAAAGTCAGATGACAGAGATAGACAGCAATAACTTTCCACCTCAGATTGAGCTCTGACAAGGTAGGTGGGTGGTGTTTCTCTTCTCACAGGACTTTGGCTGTCCTGCAAGGTTTTCTTTGCCTGTTGCCTGCTATTTCCAGTGTTTTCACCATGAACAGAAACCCTCAAACAGAGATGTGGCTGTAAGTGTAGCTCCTGACCCCAATGCAGACAAAAAGATTTGATGTCTAGTTAAAAAAACATGTAAAACTTTTATTGCTAAGTAGGTTTTGGCATATCTAAACCTAAGGCAAAAATAAGCCTGCTGAGGAACACATAACCATGACAGTGTTCATTAGCTTTTAGTGTTGTGTGTGATTCTCAGATGAATTAATTGCCTATGAATTGAAGAGGCGAGAAGCAGAAGCTGCAAGGAGACCTCTGCCAGAGCTGGTCCGTGCCAAGATCCCATTTACTGCTTGTCTGCAGGCCTTTTCTGAACCAAGCAACGTAGAGGATTTCTGGAGCAGTGCCCTTCAAGCAAAATCTGCAGGAGTTAAGTAAGTTTGTGTCTGGCTGCCTATTGAAAACTCTGCTCTTGCTCTCTGTTCATGGTGCAGAGAGAAACACAAAGGCACAGTGAGCTCGGGGGGCACATCCAGGCTGGGGCTCATCAATGTGATGTGCAGAATGAGCCTTGMAAGGTTTGTAATGATGAATTAAACAGGAAATAAATTGTTCTCCATGGACAGACTCCAAGTCTGGTGGTTGGAAGTTTGAACTTTAAACACTTGCAGAGTTGGATCCTGTGTATCACCAGGGACAGTTCATCTCAATGTCCACGAGGCACTGAGATCTGTGCTGCTGCTGGGGGTTTTTGTTGCCTTGTTTCAATGAATTTTGTTTCTTTGCCTTCCCAGGACTTCTCGTTTTGCTTCGTTTCCTGAGTACTTGGTGGTGCAGATAAAGAAATTCACCTTTGGCCTTGACTGGATACCCAAAAAGCTTGGTAAGTGCTAGTTTTATTTACCTTTCYATCCAAGATAATTAGTAACGTGCACAGACTATAATGAGGACCTGGCTCAAATCTTAAGTTTGTACTGTGAAGGTGCTAACTGAATCTTCTTTCCTTTTGTGACAAATTAAACCAATCCATCAGGTCTGTGGGACTAAAMCACAGTTTCATGTAATCTCAGCTAATTAAATTGTGCTTTTAACATTCTAAATTTCTCAAAGAACTCTTTTCAGAAGGAGAATCCTGGCTGTCCCTGTACCTTGAGAGCCAGAATCCCCTCTCTAAAGGGGTAAGGATGCACCATAAGGTCATTTTGCTGGCTGCAGGAGCTCAGCCCATTCCTCTGCTTTTGCAGATGTTTCCATAGACATGCCAGATTTCCTGGATATCAGCCACCTTCGGGCCAGGGGGCTCCAGCCAGGAGAAGAGGAGCTCCCAGACATTGCTCCTCCCATTGTCATTCCTGATGACCCAAAAGGTATTTACTCACTTATTCCCCCCTTTCCTTCCAGCAYAAAGGGATTCTCTTCAGTGTTCACCATTTGGAACTATGAGCAAAAAACATTTCTGTACACAGCCAATTTAAAAACGCTTTGTCTCAAGGAGATGATGGCAAACACCTCACTATAATATTTGTAGAGCAGAAAAAAGAGGAGAGATTAATGTGCCATGCTGTAATWTTTTTTATCTTAAACACTGTTTTTCTTATGCTAAAGTTCAGAAACAAGAGTATTAAATATCCTCCTTCTTTATTCCTGGGGTTTCCCTGGAGAATGAAATGGTTTATAGCAAGTAAAATCATGTTTGGACATGCTGTGGCTTGGATATTTATAATAATGGATGTCATGGATGCTTGGGTATAAGCATCATATTGCTTGGATATTTATAATATAAATATATATTTATATATAATATCATGCTGTTTGTGAAAGAAGGCTTGTACCTGAAAATTTGTGCAGAGCAAGGATATGACCAAATTAATTTCTCTAAAGGTTTTAATTTCGTTCCTTATCTGCATAGGTTCCTCACAAAAGCCYTCTTACTGAATGGACTGACCTAGTTTTAGTGTAAATGCAATGGGTGATGGTATTTTATTTTTAACAGATTCTTGCTTAGGTCAGCCATCAGCTTTATTTCCTACTCGTTTACAGTACCAGTGACATTTTGCTCTGAAATGAGTTAGGAAAAAAAATTTCTGAGCAGAAATATTCTGACTCTAAATCATGGCAAAAACATCAGGGATGTAAGGATGAAACTGCCCTGTCTCTATGAGKTCAAATATTTCTGTGACTTAAAAAATATGGAATTGTTTTACCCATAGGGATCTACTTAGCCTTCATTTAAGTCCTTTTCCCTGTTTTTTTTTTTCTCACTGTTAATTTTCAGATCGCATGACGAACCACTTCATGGAGTGTACGTATCTCATTTTTCTACTGCTTAAAAAATTGTTGTGCTTTTGATCAACTCGTGGCTTCTGTGTCCCCACAGAGWTGCATGAAGCATTGCCCTGCATGCATCCAAATCAAAGCTGATTCCTGTGTTTGTTCAGTGTTTGCTTCCGTGTGTGCAGRGCTCTCTAAACCAGAATATCAAGCTGCTTCTCAGGAGAATCTTGCAGTTCTGGGGGTCAGAGCTGCTTGATCCTGCTCCCTCTGATCTCATGGAAAGCTGTCAGACTCTGTCATCCAGAGGCTGCTGGATCTGGCAGCTGTTGTTTCTCCAACCTGCACGATCCTGCCTTTGAGAGATGCTTGGTTTTGGCTGCCATCTCTGGCTAAGCTCAGCACCTGACTTCTTCACCCTTTGAAATCCACTGCTGAGGTTTTGTAAAATAAATTAAGTCCTGTAGGAATTCATCAAGGTTTGATGATTTGTGTGGGGATCTATGTCTCTAGTGAGACTAAAAGGTTATCATTAAGTCCATAACAACTACTGAAATGCTTTGTATAAGGCTGTTTTCTATGGTACTGAACCAAATCCAAGCAATGTGTGGCACCATGAGGAACAGTCAAAAATATTACACAATAGATGAAATCAGACCTTTATATTTTAGAGGGTCCTTTCTTGTAGCCCTAGATATTGATGAGTCCTCAGTGATGCAGCTGGCAGAGATGGGATTTCCTCTGGAAGCGTGTCGCAAAGCTGTCTACTATACAGGCAACCTGGGTGCTGAAGTGGCTTTCAACTGGATCATTGCCCACATGGAAGAGCCAGGTCAGTGACTGGAAGGTGTGAGTTAAACTCAGCTCCTGGTTGTGTATTCTGGCAATCAGTAGAGATTTTATAATGTGTGACAGAGAAACAGCGGCCCCCCTTCCCCACCTGGGAACCCTGGAGGAGTGAGTGARTTTTCCTAAGCTGCTCCTGGCATGTGCAGATCTTGACCATTATGTGGTATCCTCTGCCTAGAAGAAGACAGCAAACTRAGCCACAACAGCTCTGTTTCCACCCTTTGGCTAGGTCCGTGCTGCTAAGGGGGAGCTGACTTGTGACCGAGTGTAAGTACAAAGAATCCTGTGGTCTGGATGCTTTTCTTCCATGTCAGCCTTCTCTAGCTGAGGCTGGAGCACTCATCCATCCTTGGGCTGTGTGGTGATGGACAGGGCTGCTAGATGTTCTCCACTTGCTGTGTGTCATCTGTGCAGAGTTTGGGCTCATGATTCAGCTCTGAGTACCCCGAGCATTCCCTTGCCAGGGAGCTCCAGATTTGGTTGAGTTCACGCTTCACCATGGGCTTTGTGTTGCTTGTGTAAATGGGGAATGAGTTTCACTTGGGCTTAGCTGGCATTCTCAGATATGGAATCCGTTCATTTGACATCTGTGCACTGGGTTGTTTATTATCCTGATGCCATCATCGCTTCCATTCCAATTTTTGCTGCTTTTCTGCAGTTGTTTCACTTCTGCAATGTGCCGAGTTACTCCAGTCTGCTCAGTATGAGCACGCACACCTRGGTATTTTGTAATGTGCACATTCATTTTGTTGTTTTTAAGGCTTTCCACACATCTAAGTCTGAATTTAGATGCCAGTGAAATGAATTTACATCAATTTCAGGACTGCTTTTGAGGTYCTGTGTGTTGTTGTCTTTGTGTTTGTTTGACTTTCCCGTTCAGAGAGGCAGAAGGAACTGATGAAYGTTTGTTTGTTCCAGACTTTGCCGAGCCATTGGTCATACCTGCGTTTGGAGAAGTTGCTTCCAGTGGGGTAGCTGCTCTGGGAGCTGCAGGGCTGGATAACCAGCCTCCTGAAGAGATGGTGGCMATCATCATTTCCATGGGGTTCCAGAGGAATGTGGCAATTCAAGCRCTGAAGGCGGCGGTGAGTCCGTGGGTTTTGTTTTGTATTCTGTGCTTTGTACGGGTGCTTGCTCAGATGTCTTTGAAATGTGTGTAAAAATCCAAATGATGCACCTGGAACTATCCTGGCAAAGTGTGGGGKTCTCTGGAGTGGGGAAAGTGCTTTGTGTGTTTCACTGCAATGRTAAAGCATGGAAGACAGTGAGGAAAACTTTCCTACTTTTACTACCTGTTGAAAAATAACTGTGTGTCTGCAAGATAAGAACCTGGGGCAATGAGTTTTAGGTGTGGGATTATTTCTTTTCCATCTGTCAAGCTTTTGCACACTGCTTGCTGAATGCTATTTTCCAGGGAGGCAGAGGCATCTTTCCAGTTTTAAGTTGTGTTAACGTGATCCTTCCCCTGTTCAAAGGCTGATGAGGGGCAGCACAATGTTAGAGAATGCATTAAAGGCTGCTCTTCCATTGTTTGCCTGGCAGAACAATAACTTGGAGCGTGCACTGGAGTGGATCTTCAGCCACCCTGACCCTGAGGAAGAGAGTGACCCTGCTTTGGACACGATGGACATGGAGAACAATGCCAATGCCAATATCCTGGCAGAGACAGGGTCAGAGGGACCCAGGATCAAGGACGGGCCTGGCAGTAAGTTCTGCTTCACCTTACACCTGCCTGTCGTGTTGTTGCATCACACACACCCCTTCACAGAGCTCCTTCCTGTTTGCAAAGTAGTTACTCTGGTTTTTTTGGACATGATCCAAACTATTTACTTCCAGTCTTTTTTTCTGGGGCTGAATCCATCTCTGTGGGCTGCTGAWTTCTCTGGGCTCTGTTTGCTCAGAAAACTCTTTCCTTGATCTCACTGAACAACCTGAATTTAAAGTTTCTTGCTACCATGTAAGTCTCTTGTGGCCTAGGTTTACTTTTTGTTCTGTTGCTAYAAGATAAAAAGACAAAGAAAAGATAGGATGTTTAAATCTTCAGAGGCTGAGCATCCTAAAGACAGATAATTTGATAATTCCTTTAACCGAGTTCCTTGTTCACAATACCAGAGGTATCGTTGATAACCTGCATATTTTTGTTTTCTCTTGGTTGAGATTCTTTGTCATTCTGCTGCTAAATAAACCACAAGATGGGGCTAATGTACAGCAGGCAGAGTTGTGAAATGGGCAAACCTGGAARTGTCACAGCCCTGGAGTACAAAAGCTCAGCAGCCGTGCTAAGGATATCACAGAAAGTTTTTCTAAGGATATCACAGAAGTTTTTTTGAGGAGTCTTTAGTGACTGTAGTATGTTCTAAATTGCTTTATCTGATCTTGAATGTAAAGGTCTTAGGAAAAAAAAAATTAACAGACAATTTGATTTTTGTGTCTGTGGTTGCTACTCTTGTATTAACATTGTGAATATCAGCCTTAAGTCATTTGGAGACATGGGAAATATTGATTTTATTAGGTTAAAAGAAGCCCCAAACTTGGAATAATTATTTTTTGTGGTACTTAGCCTTTATAGGCTGAGACCCTTTACTGAGTGCCTGAAATGCTGATCACCAAYATGATTCTCTAAAATGGCTCCAGAAAACCCTTTCCACCAAAATCCAGGCCCATGTCCTTAGGCAATGTCCTGAAGGAAGTTACCCTTTTACTTTTAGTGGTAATTTGGGTGAATGGTATGAATGGGTGGGGATCAAGAACCAGTGTTGAGCTTTCCAGAAATTTTAAGCACCAAAATTGTCCTTCTGTTAAAGGAAGAGGGTTTTTTCCTGTCCTCTCTTTTATGGGCTGCTGAAATACAAACTTCTGTGTTTTTTGTTGGTTTTTTTTTGTTTATAGGGGGTCTGTGATCACACAATAGACACAGCTAATTTGTGTCCAGAATGAACTCCCTGTTTGCACTCCCTGTGATGCTCTCTGTGAATTGGGAATGAATCTGCTGTTTTTGTCCCTCACAGGGGCTGTGATCACAGCCCTGCTGTGTGTGCACAGGTCTGTGTGGGTTTGGTTGGGATTGCTTTGGTGTTTGACAGTGAATCTGACCACCAGTTAAATTGGGAACATGCTGCAGAGTCAACAGAAACTGAGTTTGGGGCTGCAGAGTCTGAGTTAGGAGTGCTTAGCTGCTCYTCCAGTATCAGAAAGAACATTTCCCCTGCAGTCACACTGCAGAGTTAGCAATCAAATACTTAGGGTGCCATTTCTGTTCCTTAAAACAGGATATGAGCTGTTTGGGTTCATCAGCCACATGGGAACATCCACCATGAGTGGCCACTACGTTTGTCACCTCAGAAAGGAGGGAAGGTGAGCACASCTGGGGGAGACACATGGCTTGGGCAAATGTTTGACTGGAGCATCTGCACAGAGCAGGGTGTGCTCGTGGCACAAAACAGGGGCTGTTGCCATCTGTGCATTCCCACCAAAGAAAGGAGAAGGTCACAGATGGATGAGTCAGTTCTGATCCCACTGAAGTTGGTGGTGCAATGTTCCCTKGGCTCTCCTGTCCTTGCTGTTCCAGATCTCTGTTCAATTTGGGGCACTGGTTCTGTGTCTGGCTTGGTTTATCTGAGCCTTCCCCAGCTTCCTTTTGTTGCCCATCAACAGAAACCCATCAGACTCTGGGCTGGTGCTGTGGTGCTGATCTTGGCTGGGATTTTKACATGCTCCCATTATTTCACACTGGGAATCCCTGATTTTCCTTCATCTGAGCTGTAACTACACATTCCTCTGCACATCCCTTCTTTTCAATTCCTCACTCTGCCAGTAAACCTGGTTCAGCTGTTTCTCTGATCTTTTGTTCTGGGTGCAAGAACAAAATTTAAATTAAAACTTTTGATGTTTGGGTCTGAGAAGTCCCTGCTAAGCCTGTGATGATTTTTATACCCATGGCATGTAATCAATCTTGTTTTYCTTTCAGATGGGTGATCTACAACGACCTTAGAGTCTGTGCCTCAGAACGACCTCCCAAAGACCTGGGCTACATTTATTTTTACCACAGGATACCAAGTTAGGCCTCAGATCTATCACCCGGCCTTAAGAAGCCATAAGCCTTTTTAACCTGCCAAAAAAAAAAAGCATAAATAAAAACCTAAAACCAACGAAAGACCCCAAACCCTTGGACTGCCAAAAAGCAAAGGAAAACATGGGATGTTTATAGTGTATTTAAAAACAATCATTTGACGCCGCCTTAAGTGTTAGATGGAAGATTTCTATTAGGTGCTGTATAGGACATTGTTTTGGATTTCTACACCGTACAGTGGATTTCTGGTGCAGTTTGCAGCCAGTGTGTGGAGAATGTGGAAGCTTCAGTGTTGAGCAAAAATAGCCCAGTTGAGCCCAGCTCCTGCCTGCTCTGTCCGTGCCTCCTTTGAAGAACACAAACCAATATTTGTGTTTTTGGTAACTGGGACCCGGTGCTTTCATCCAGAGTCCAGACCACGTAGAGAAATCATTCGAAGGGAGGAGGTTTGTGGCTGTTCTTCAGAGCAGAATGTCCTATTTCAGAGATTATTTTCAGTGCAGTGAGGAAAGTCAGCTGAAGTTGTATCTGTTGGAATTCAGTGGTGCAGTATCTTAATTTGACTTTTCCATGCGTGAGCCTGATGGAGACAGGAGCAATCTCCTCTCAGTGCCCTCTGCACTTTTTTGCCAAAGAGAAATTTTATTTTTGCAGGCATAGGTTTCTTCGTTTTCACTTGAATGTTCATTTTGCAAGTTCTTCCAACAGATTCGGGGTTACAGATGGCTGAAAGCAGCAGAATTTCTGACTTTGAAATTAATGCACACCCTCAGGAAAGGCAAGGCTTTTGTTTAAATTGGTTTCCTTCTGGAGGAGGTGAAGAAGGGTTCCATGTCCCATTGTATTTGTGTCAGGGAAATTTGCATCTTAGACCACTCATGTTCCATCTGAAATCAACTCCCTGACAAAAAAAAAATCCTGCTTTCTGCTTAAATACTGAGTTTCATATTGGAGTGGGAGAAATTGCTTAGTRAATTTGCTGGTTTGTTGATTTGCCCCTCTCTCCCTCCCTTAAAAAACCAAACCAACAAAAAACAGCAAGGAAAAGAAATCAAACTGCATAAAACCCACCTTGAATTGATATTTCAGCTTTCTTTATACTTGCAAATGCACCAATAATCTGATCTCTTCAACAGACACCTTCTGGAAGGGGTTTGATATCTCTGGCAGGGGTGGGTGGGCAGGGGCTGGCCTTTCCTGTCTTTTTTTTTTTTTTTTGGTGTTATTTAAGTGTTTGCCACAGGTAAGAATACATATGTGAGTTTTATTATTATATTTAAAAACACCCTGAAGAATTACAATGGTRAGTGCAAAACCTTTCATGATTTAAAAAAAACAAACRACCCAAACCCAAAGGTTCACAGTGTTGGCCACTGTTTAGAAGCTGTGGCTGGAGTTGCCTTGTACAATGTTACCAAGCCCTCAAAATAAATTGCAACAGTCAAAAAAAAAATTAAAAATCCTTTTTTTGCAGAGTGCAGGAGAGCCAGAGAGGTGTCATTACATTTTCTCTGCAGTTAGTGCCTGCAAGTTTAATAGCAAAATTCGGGCAGCTATGCACTGCAGAAGATAACACAAATTAAACATCTGGTTAAAAATAGAACCAAAACCCATGTTTTGATGTTTTAATCAGGTTTTGATCTTTAAAGATGWTGGGAGAAATTCCAGTGCAATAATTCTGTGGAGTGCAAAGGTGTCTAATTGCTGGGAAAGCTCCCTGCACTTAGAGCTCCTATTGACACTTTAGTGCAGTGTCCTGAACATTAATGAATGGCCCCTGTGAGATTCAGCTGCCTTGTAGYTATTGAGCCACCAGTTCTGGATGAAATAAAAACTGCCAGTCATTTCTTCCCTTCTTCCAGATTTTGGATATTTGAGGACTTCAACAGAAAGTGGCAGGTTTGAAAATGGGATCAGCAAWTTATGCAGTGATACATCTTCTATTTAAAGTGAAAGAGCAAAAACTTCTGTGTATCTATGTGCTTTTTCATTCTAGAAAAAGGAGAAAAGGCCTTTTTTTTCCTCCCTTTTAATTTTAATTTTTTTTCAAATTCCCAATTGCGTTCCAAGGAAGTTCAACACACCAGCTTCCCTCCTGCCTTGTAAACTTAAAGGGCTATTTATAAACTACCAAAACCTGGCATCTGCTGCCTTTTCACTTAGAAATGTTGGGTAAATAAAAGCCAACGGAGTAACTCCCGTGTTCATTCTCCAGCTGGGAGCATGGCTGGCCTGGCAGGATCGAGGATGGAGCTGGAATCTTGTGAGCTGTTTGGTGCCTCCCAGAGCTGTGGAGCTGCCTGGGYTCAGGAGGGACCCGTGGAAGGTGGCAGGKGACAAACTGGAGGTGGTGGCCAGAAAGAGAGGGTCCTTGGCTGGCTGTGGCCAGGGAATTGCTCAGATCCTGGAGTTCTTTTCAGTTCATCACTTTCATGCCTTGCCTGCCGCACCAAAGTTGGTCAAGAGTGCATGGAGCAGTTATATGAAAGGATTACAGGTTTACAAAATTTAGCACTTAAAAATATGTTACAAGTTCTTCAGTCAGCTGCTTGAGGAGTTACTTTATTCTCTCCCAAAATATTGGCCTCTCCTTTTTTCAAGTGGCCAGTTAAGTCTCCTCCCTTTGTGATGGGTTCTGTGTGAACACCATGAACCTGGAGGAGCAGGATGCAAACTCCTGACCCTCAGCCTGACCTGAGGAAAGGAATTTTGGTGAGTTTGGGGTTTTTTTTTGAACATCAGGGTACAGAAACCCCACTGGAGCAGCCTGTGCTGAGGAGATGCCTGACCCACCTGAAGGTGCTGGGCTGTGCCAGGGCTCAGAGCACAGCCTGGCCACGCTCCCTGTGCCTCCCTGGGGCTGGAGGAGCTGCTGRGMRCTCAGTGAGMAAAAAAGAATGGAGGAAAATAAATCACTGTRAGCTGTTTGAGACAATCTAACCTGAGAATTATGGCAAGCCAGCACTTGGCAGTAAATAATGCTCTTATTTCTCAGAGTGTTTTTTTACTTCCTTGTGTGATATATTTAAGTTAGGAGATTGGAAGGAAATAAAACTCAGCAACTTCCCTTGATTTCCTCTTCTCCTCTCATTCCTAGCAGTGTGCTGGATCCAGCAGACATCTCATTCTGAGTCACAATCTCCCATCTCCAAAACACACRTAGACACAAACTCCTATTTAATCTTCCTAGCTAAAATATAATTAAGATTAGAATTGTAGTTTTAAAACAACTGTAGATGTTTCTGAGCTCCAGMCACTTGTAGCTCTGCTGGGTTCAGKGGCATTGCCTCTGACTGACTTTGGTGTAAGGGAAACCAACCTCAGCCCTGTTCTTTGATTCAGGCAGCCTCGGCCAGGTCACCATGCACATTTGGGGTGTGGGTGCATCCAGAGCTCATTAGATTGCTTAAGAGACCTCTCCAGCTGATTCCTTTTTTTGTCCATCCTGGCAGCAGCCATTTTTATCCTCTTTGCTGTTTTCATGCATTGGAAGTCTATGCAAAATATGTAACTGGATGTTTTATTGTTTTCCCCGTCACTCTTCCTACCTTAATGGCTGAGATTGGTGTCTGGTTTTTACTCACTCTTCAGTGGTTTTACTGTTGTATCCTGGAATTGTCTGTCCTGGTTTATTTTGCACCATTCAGAGTTGTTTGCTTGAAGCACTGTTAACTTTCTGAGAGTATTTGTCTGAGATGCGAAAGGCTGTGAATGACTTTGTTGCAACTGTTTTAAATTAAAAAGAAATATTCTCACATCTGGTGACTGTGTGGATTCTTGCTTCTTTATTCCTGTCTGAACTGAAGAGGAATAGACAGAAYGTGTTTTGATGCTGCCTCTCTTCTTACTCTTTGTGGTCGTGTTTGGTGTTTGACTTTAAAAAAACCCAGCAGAGGGAACAGAGAGGTTTGTGAGAGTCTTGTTTTCTTGTGTCTGCTGGTATTTCTGTGGGTTTTAAAAAAAAAAGTAAGATCCCCAAGCCCTGAGTGGATAAACAACATGGCAAAAATAGGTTTTAATTTAGATTGGTTTGTTTGTTTTTAACTTTTAAGCCTGTTGATGCTCTTTGATCACCAGAGCTGGCACTGTTCTTGTGGAATAGTGCTGTCATTTCACCCCAAATTTCTGCTTTATCATGGTCTGTAATTCCTCACACTCACTTAGAAATGTCATCTGCTGCTCAGTAAAGGAGAAGTCTGTTTTCCTCACGTGTAGGGACTTTGCTCAGCAATGTGACTGTTGGGATTCTGGTAGATGCAAAAACAGACTGAAAAAGAAAACTGAGGGATGATMACTTTTTATAGGATCACGGGACCAGCAACTGGAGGAGAGGTAAGAGGTAAAGCTGCTGGGCTCAGTGACACTTCTTGTCATGGAAGTGGAGGACATGTGATATGTTGAATGGTAAGAAATGGTTCAGCTTCTGAAGTCTAAATTTAACGATGTGTTTTGGTTTCTCTTCTAGCACAGATGTCCCCTGTGACCATGGCAACTCAACTCACACCACTTKTGGCGACTGGAAGAGGTGGGAGAGTGGCTCCCTGTGCGAGCTCTGGGCTCTGTTCAGCATTTCCAGGAATTTCCTGTAYGGGATTTGTGCCTGCTGCCTTTTGCAGACTGTTAGTGGGAGGCAGCACAGGATGACTGACAATTCCACCCTCTGCTCCCCTCACTGAGGTTGAAGGAACACCTCTGTGTCCCTCAGGTGTCCTACCAGCATCACACGGAGCAGGGAAGCACTGGCAGCCGTGGTGGAAGACAAATGCCCGAAAATTATTGCAAACAGCTACTGCATGACTGGCAGCTGGTTTGGAGTGGGTGATTACATTTTCAGATGTCTTTACCAGTGAWTTTTTTGRGCAGTTTTGTGTGTRGATTTGRTACTGATGSTTTTCTCCCACTCTTTTTGGCTTTAGGACAGCAGTGCTGTGTTCCTGGTCTGGGTTCCCTGTGGAGCACACAACTGAAGGATTTTCYTGCTGCTGCTTTGTCTCAGTGCATTGGGGCAGCAAGAACTAAACCAACCTTAACRTCTCCCAGCAAAACACACCAGTGCCAAGAGCCCACAATTCATTTCCTCCTAACCTAAGGGTTTCTGTGGTTTCAGTGTCTGTTCCTTTTTGTTCCTGAGTGAAAGGTTAAAGCCACGGGCAGTCAGCTTTTGTGACAGAGCTTTCCTGCTGCAGGCAACCATGGCTGTGTATTGTTTTTGCTTTCCTGTAGCAGCTCACATCTCCATGGGGAGAGTCCTGCTTTTTGCACAGCCCTGTGCTGTCACTGTCCCCACCCCTCACTGGTTGTCAGCTTTTCTGTCCACAGCARCACACAGGGAATTCTGTCTGTGCTTTACTTTGATGTCCCACAGAAAATCAGAATAGGAATGGCATCATCC
Source organism: Malurus melanocephalus (assembly GCF_030028575.1). Taxonomy (NCBI): domain Eukaryota; kingdom Metazoa; phylum Chordata; class Aves; order Passeriformes; family Maluridae; genus Malurus; species Malurus melanocephalus. The sequence goes on along the minus strand of NW_026623649.1, from coordinate 127,303 downwards.
ATATCAGCACTTTCACCTCGTGGAAGACGAAACTGAAAAATGGTGAGAGCCAGCTCCTAGTGTGGTGTGTAGGAAATTGTTTGAGTAGTGATTTCAGACTCTGAATGTTGGCTTTGGTTTTCATAAAGGTTGGTTTGTGATATTACTACTTCTGTTTTAATTGTTGCATGGTCTTCAGCAAAAATTTTTATCTGCTTTTTTTCCCATTTTTCTCATATGGGCTGCATGGGCAGAACCCTTTGGGCCAGGCCTTAGCTGGTAGAAATCCCAGTTGTTAATTGATCAACATGTCGAAATAAAAATCAATTCTGAAAATAACTCTGCCTTAGAGTAACAATGCATTTAGGAAAAATGAATTGAAAATTTTGAGAAAAAAAAATCTTCTGAACTTAATTTTTAAGCAGAGAAGCATGTTGACTTTTTAAACAATAGGATAGAAGAGCTTATTGAAAAAATTCCTTCAGTTGGAGACTTGGATCCCTCCTTTCAATTCGAGTAATTGAAGTCAAGACCATTTTCAAGTTGAAAAGAGATTTTGAAATATTTGAAGCCACRGACAAAGTTTATTTTTAAAACATATTTAAAAATTGCACAGTTATAAATACAGGTAAATAAATACAATTTAATATGTGGAAAAGAACCCAAGGAAGGCATGCTTCCATTACAGTACAAAAATACTACATTAAGTGTGGTGCTCTGCAAATAGTCATCTATGACCTTAATAAATTTAACACATCCAGTATGCACATCATTCTTTTTTTTTTTTTTTTGAGGAAATAGATTATTTTAAACAGCAGTGCAGGGAAACACCAAATTAAAGCATCAGTAAACTATAGGTCTGTGTCTGATAATTCTACACAGCTGATAATGCACTAAGCATACAGAGGCAGAGTTACCTGTGGTAAGAAACTGATCTGGTACCCCGTATGTTCTTACATTCAGATTCTTGATCCGGGTCAATGTGAGCCTTTGGAAGGGAATGTAAACATTCAGGTGTTGGGCTGAGCTCCCACATGGGCAGCACTGCCAAACCCTGCCCCTGCCCTTCCCCACGGACACAGGGATTTGGGGAAGGCTGTGCAGCAGCAGGGCTCTGCAGATGGCCCAGGTGAAAGTACCTGCCAACCCTAGAATCGCTCCTCTCCTGTACGTTGGCTTAAAAATAAAGCCAAAAGAACTGATGCAAGATTGCAAAGGTTTTCAAACAGTTTACAGCATATAGAAGAAGCCACACAGAATGCCTCTCAAAACTATATAGTTTTATTTTACTCTAGGTATGTTATACTCTGATATATAAAATATATTTATAAAGTTTTTTTTTAATTTTTTTCTGAATTTACAATAGCTTACCGATATTAAAAAGGCTATTTAAATTAAAGTTTTAGCCAATGTCAATGGCATCCTGTAAATGTAGAAGGGGAAAAGAGATCAAAGCACATCAAGTCTTGACCATGCAAGCTTGTTCAATGGGCTGTCACATATTGCAAGCATTTGTAAAGTTACAGCATATTTTAGGAAAATTTAGATTCCTTCTGTCTCTTTCCCTTGCCTAATGCCTGTTACTCAGTGGGCTGAGGCTCTGAACTTCCAATGGATTCTATGACATGCCTGTTTTTCTTTTTGCCTGCTTYTGTTCAAAGTGTCAGTGATCTCTTCGTGCATGGCACTCCTGTTCTCTGATTTATTTCACCAGTCCAAAAACCAGTAGAACCGTAATGAAGGAATCTGATTTCTAGCCTAGGTAAGGTTTGAATAGTAGATAATACTGTATTGCATATCCACCTTTTTTTTCACAACGTGCAGTGCATTTTTGTCATTTTTGTCTCTGAATACTTTGTATATTATTAACATTTATTACATAAATTCACTGTACAGACTGCTAAGCTGACAACACTGGTGACCAGAAATCACATTTTTTTCAACTGTGCAGGTAATTCATGCGAAATAACTAATATGTCTCATTTTGCAGATGCATGTTTGGGCAAAAGAGATCTACAACCAATTTATGCTTTGCTCCATTTCTCACTGGCTCCAACAGACAGTGATTTAGCTTTGGCTCTGCCAGTAATGGCAGCAGTTGTCATTTCTGCCACAGAGGCCTGTGGATTTTCCTGGGATACCTGGCTGTTCTGTGGTTGAGACTAGAGATGAAAAYGGGAAAATCCAAACAACCCAGTTTCACTGTGAAAGCTGTGCAGATTTAGCTTTGTAATTCTTGAGAGGGTACTAAAACACRTCTGCAAAAGCTGTTACTACAGATGTCTGTTATTAATTAAGCACTTGAAGCAAACATGAAACCCACAACACAAAGTGAATTCTAAGGATGGGATTTTAAAAGGACTCTGTGATTGGTCTAACAAGTCAGATTTGAGTTTTGCAGATGCAAAGGACTTTTAAAATATTCCACAGATGACAGGAATGGTTARTTTAAGAATACCCTATGTGTGGGCCTTGTGCATGCATTCTGTAAACACATGCTCAGGGTAGCATCGCTGCATGCTTGGGGTTAATATTGCATAGTGGTTACTGGTTCATGKAGCTGCATGCAATATTGTCACATGAGGTTTTGTGTCATTTGAACCTCCCCCTCGGTGTTTTTACAAGTGCTGTGATTTATCAGATCATAAGAAAACACCACTAAATACAGATATGTTTCTGTGTGTCCCTAAAGGTCAGATCGCTTCTTCAAGCTGACGTAAGCCAGTCTGTGGCCACAAGGCTCCTGTGGTCATTCTGGTTTAAAGAGGCCAGCCAGAAATGAGCCTTTTGCCTTCATTGCAAAGCCTCACTCCCTAAACTGTGATTCCAGTGTCTGTTCAGCTCATGCAGTGGTWCCAGAGCCACCCTCTCCTGGTAATACCTGCATGGAGCTGATCATGCAAAGTGCTGAGCGCTCTTGGGGAGACTCCTGGCTTACAGAGTTCAGCAGCTTGATGGATCAGGCTTCTAGGTCATAAACAGTCCCAAGATGGAGTTAGGAAAACATTTTTTAATTGCATGAAATATAAAATAGAAAAAAAAAATATTCAAAAAGTTGGAATCAGTTACCTGGCAGTGATAAATTGCCTCTGGAAAAAGAGAGGAATAACAGGAAAGGGAAAGAGGGGTGGGGCATGGTGATACACCATTGCAGCACTCTGACTGGGCCTCAGCTCATGGATGCTGTCCAGCATCCTGAAATGCTGTCTGTCCTCTGCTGAGATTGGTCATCTGTGTGTGAAGCTGCTTCCCTAGAGCCGAGGAAGTTTGTGTTTGTGTCCCCTTCCTCTCCAGGTGAGTGCTGGCTGGTCCCTGCACTGTGACAGTGACACTCCCTGCTCCAGGCTGGGGAAGGAATGCTGTTCCCATCTTTCTTCCTCACACACCTGGGCAGTCAGGGATGGCARGAGCCTTTGACTTGGTCGAGCTCCCTGGAATGCTGAGAACAGGACCCAGATTTGCTGTCTCTCACTCTCAGGCTCAATCTGCTCCTGTTCAGCACCCGCCTCATTTATCCCACCTCCTGCTTGCTTAAGAAGCACAAGTAGATGAATTTTCTGTTCAGTTGTTAATATGCTGCAGCCTCCTCACATGTTTCCTCTTGCTGTTGCAGGCAAATATACAAACTTGCCCTGAATATTTAAGGAACGGCAGGAGGAGGTCAGCTCAAAGCTGTATCTAATCCTGTCTGCTGCACTGACAGTGCTTGGCAGAGGGGGCTAAAGGAGGATGATACAGCTCAGACTCCTAAGGAAATGCCCAGAAGTCCTAAGATCTGCTGGGCCTAACCTGTTAAGAGTAAAATGAGTGTCCAGCCTCTGTCCCACACTGACCAGGCCATTTGTGTGAGATGTGCCACTGTTTCATCAGTGTGCCCTGCTTCAGCCTTTCCCCGTGCTTTGGGCAGTGGCCACAGGCAATCCACAACAGGAGAGAGCAGTGGGATAATCTTCAGGGTGTGCACCTTTTGGTCAGGCTTTGTAGCCCAAATCCTGTGCAGAGAGCTGAGATGGGCTGGGGCTGAGCCTCCCTGGGAAGGCAGAGTTCAGCCCTGGGGAGTTGTCTCAAGGTTACACACACAACTCATGGGTGTGGACATTTATCAGCAGATAAATGTAGTTTTGAGCAGTGCATCCCAGGATAAATCAAAAGCTACCTACTYAGTCTGGGTTTTTTTGAGAGGCTTGGAGTTGCATTAGGTTTTCCTAACGATTTCTGTGTTACTCATCCACAGGCTGGAGAAGATGTTTAGTGAACTGCCACGAGCATCAAATACCCCTTCTCATTCTGACTCTGAGGTCGAGTACTTTTTTTTTTTAAAAATTTATTTTTTTAAATAAAAATAAAGTCCCTGRACAACTAAKTCCTCTGGGTAAGCACTGATTATCCCACACCACAGCACAAAGGATATTCTAGAAAAACTTGTGTGATGGCAGGGCATCAAGCAAAATCTAAGCACATATGCCTTTGCTTTACAGCCTCTTCTCAAAGCTGCCTCCYTTCTCTCTTATCACTTCCCAGATTCAATTGCACTGCACCTTCTGCTCTGCCTTATCAATAAAGAGCTGTCATCACACATCGCTGTCAAAGCAAAAGAGCAAACTGTTGTCAGCAGATATGCATACAGCAGCCCACTTAGCTAAAGTGACATTCCCAGGCAGCCCCATCCTTAGACAAAGCTGCAGCAATCAGTTATGAAACACTCAATAGATAAACAGGGATATATGGGTAAACAATGAATTGATAAAACATTCTTAAAAAAATTCTATAACTGTTTCAGCATCTCTATTCTGTAGGAGAGACTGAAGGGTAAGCCTTTTGTTTTTCTAATGACAATCAATTATTTTTATTTAACAACCTATAGATGTGATTAGATGCAGTGATTACACTGTCTTACATGGAATTTTCCTTTAAGTGGTGGCTCAAAATAACAGACAGCTGCAAGAAACTTTAGGTTTGTACTGGTGGAACTGTCCAACTCCCACAGAGCATCTTTCTCTGTGATCTGTGCAGTTGGATTTCTTTTTTTATCCCTCTGAGCTGGATTTTTCTTTTAATGTTGTTTATAGGAAATGTGCTATTTGTCCCACTTTAACACATGCCAGTAGGTACTCYGCACATTGAATTCCTGACCACAGATCAACACATCTAATTACATTTTTTATCTTCCCTTATTCAAGAAAAATATTTAAAATATCAACAACTGAAAATCACCTTCTAAAAATTTCTCTTGGTTCTTTGATTGACGCATTCACCCTGAGCTAAATGTGTTTGATTGTRGCTGAATCAATCCATTCATCATGGATTGGCACTGCCCCACACTGCTCCCCATTCACCCAGCCAGGGAGAATGAAGATGGTGTGTTTACAGACACATTTGTGAGTAGCTACACATACTGGTGTTGTCTAAGGATTGACTCTGSTATCATGGAGGTCACAGAGACTTTTGCTGCTGTTTGCCACAACAGCAGGACCAAGCCTTGGTCTCAATCCTACAAGCATTATMTAGACCAATTTCTTTAGGGAAAGTTTTCCCTTGAGCATGGTCTGCAGGCAGGTAACACCTATGAAGATTTTTCTTCATTTGCAATGAAGATCTGTAGCTTACCATGTTCTGACATGACATCATTTGCATACAACATGTATGTGCATGCACATGCATGTACATGTGTAGTACCTGATGGATGCATATAATTATCTTTCTACTTGTTAATGCAATTTATACTGCATTTGCATTTTTAAACTTAAGAATATTGAAAACCCTCTTGCTGCAATTCAGGAAATKATATTGGTCCTCCCTGYCAACAAGGCCATCCCGTACATTCCRTTGCTGGTAACTAAAATAGAAGCATAGCACTATTTTACAAAAACARAGATTAAAGTGCATAAGTACACAGAAAGGTGCAGACCCTGCCATGAGCTCCTTTAGGCTGTCCCAGATCAAGGACAGCTGCTTTGGACAGTAACARTTCCAGTGCAAATTGTCCCTTCTGCTGGCAACACTTGGCTTCCCAAATGTACCTGGACTCATCCCACAGCCCTCCATGGGCAATGCTCCYCTTGACATTGCACATGGATGGGCCCAAAAATTGATTGCTGGCTATTAAATATATTCAAAACAAAACACACCCTTTTTACATGCATCTATTTTCAGAGCTGTGTTAAAAATGGACCTTGAGAAGATTTTTCATCAAAGAAACCAAAGGGTAGGGAATCCCCACTGTGGGGCAAAGTGGTGTCAGCATAGTGCAATGAGCTAATAAGCAGGTTCCTTGGATGCACTGCTTGCCATCCTAATGTGCAATCACCATTTTCTAGGTTTCTTCTTAAGATACTTTTCCTTTTACARCTGTGTGTATATAGAGATATAGCTTGCATGGGATGAAGATTCTTCAGAAATTGCTATTTCATCTAGTTCAGGGCTTTGTCAGATTAGCCACAGCTCATTTTCAATCCTTTGAGTTTGAATTTATTTACACTATTTTTGTGCTTTTGAACTTTYCCTTTATGAATAATGTCTGAAAGAACTCCCCTACTGATCTACAGTCATGATCTTTTGGAAAATGTGGTCATTTGGGGATGAGTAATAAAAAAAGTTCTCTGTTTCCTAATACAATTTAATCAATTTTTGAATCCTTTTTATTACGGCTCTAGATTAAAAGCTCTTAAGAGAATGTCTAGATCACCCACGTTGGCAGCTTGAAATAGTTCTGGCTGGTCCATCATAGACAGAGCAATCCGAAGCGCTGCCCAAATATTGCCTGATAGTGCAGGGTGGGGAACCTGCTGTTGATTCCTGCTTTTYCTTTGCAAACTCAGAGCAGTGAGGAAATTGCTGACAGCCTCTCTGTAGGGAAGAAGAAGAAAAAAGAAACAAGCAATACAATTTGCTAAAGAACTACAGGAAAACCTTATAAAGTTACATGCCAGACTCAAGTGCATCATTTCACAATGCAGTTCATCACTCTCTTTGTGTTGTTCTTGTTTGATTTTCATTAAGCAAGAGGGCACGGCTTGCGGTAATGCAAAACTGAGTCTACTCAAACATTTGGGGACACTGTCCCATCATCTTTCTTCCCTGATGTCTTAATCTGACATCTGGGACCCTGGAATATCAGCCTTCATTGCTGAAGGATGTTTTTGATGGCATGAGCCACTAGGAGCACTTTAACTGAAGTTTCCCTTTTAAAGACAGGCTCTTATATTTTATTTTCCCAAAGCTCTAAAGCACCAGACTAAGTTTATGTGTTTATATAATCCTACTGATTATATGAGTATTTGCAATTCAAGCTAAAAAATTGCTTTTTAGTCCTTTATAAAAAATTATGACAACATTTTACAGTAGCTCAGATTATGTACCTTTATTCTGATTTTCTTAGATACCTCCAGCTTGAAAATCCATCTTCACCTGCTAGTTGTGATCCCTGACTTTTTGTTTATACATTTTTTTAAACTCACCTGTATGCCCCTAGGTTGATGCAGCTTATCCCCAAGTTGTATCTGGACCTGATGAAGCCAGGTTGTATTTCCAAAGCTCGTGTGTAGGCCTCCACAGCTTCTTCACTGCGATCCCCGTTTGCCAAGGTTGCTCCAAGGCGGTTCCATAACGTATAATCCTGGTGAGAAAATGAGTTTTCTACTGTAGGTGTCAAAAATGGACATAATTTTTCATTTTTGCTTGCAAAGTAAGGAGGACTGCAGAAAATAGTAGCGTTGTATCCTAATTGATAAAGAATGTGGAGTTCTGATTCGTGATCACAGGCAACTTTATATATCTAATACCATTAATCAGCACACAGGTAGGAATTGTACGTGTACAAATCTGCTTCTGAACAGGGCTGCCTTRTAATTAACATTTCTATTTCAAGTCTAAAAAATTAATGGCAGAAGTGACACCTCATTAATAATAGCTTGGCCCAGACAGGAGAAAAGAAATGGCCTGTAAAGCTAAATTTCTTAAAATGTAAAAGTATAAAATGTACCTCWGGTCGAACAGTCAAAGCAGCACTGAATGCATCTATTGCTCTGTTGAATTCTCCATTCAGGTGGAAAAGAACCCCAAGTCCTGTCTGCAGGTCAGGGTCTATCATATCACCATTCTGGTGAGCAGCCTCCAGGTACAAATCCTTTACTTCTTCAAGTAATGAGCTAGACAAGAATGAAAAATAATTTAAAGATGCATCATACAGTTATTTACAAATATTTCAGTATTGATTGCATAGCTGGAAATTCAGATCTTTGTAGYGGATTTATCAGAAGTATTATATTCCCAAAATTTGTGAATAAGCTTCTTCATCATGGCAAAGGTTTACTTCAAGATGCTGTAGTAAACTCACATCTGAAATAAAGAAGTTCATCTACAAAATGAAGTCAAAGTACAGCGGGGAACCCAATTGGGATGACATGAAGGTTTATTAAAACTAAATCAAATCAGATGAGTTTTTCGAACATAAAAGAGCTCTTTACTGGCAAAAATAGCATTATTCTTAAGAGTTATAGGTAAGTGACCAGCCAAGGACCTTGAAGATGCCAAAATATAAGACTTCTGTGCCCATTGTAGCTTCTTAAAACCTTTGCACTGACAGCACCAGATGACAGTGGGATGAAGCCAAAGACAAAAAACACACTTAGCAATTAAGCAGAACTTGCATATTTTATTTTTGCTCACACAAAATTATCTTGTCAACCCAGGACTTGTAAGTGAGAAGGGTGAAACATAAGGCCTGTCTTCAAAATGACAAGCAGTGAGATAGCCYGAGTGGTTCAGTTCTGTAAACCATGTTTATGCCTTTAATGACTTTATTATGCATCTCACAGCCCAGGGGTACTTGTTTACTGACCTCATGAAATCGTGATGCAGAGCTGCCAACTCATGGATTTTTTTTGTTATTTAAAATGGCTGAAGACAAATCAAATGGCTGTGCTGTCTCTTTGTGAGAACCAGAACAGCTTTTAAATGAGCAGATGCCACCTCTCAGTATTCTCAGTGAACTGRGGCCATGCTGCACTGCAAAATGGCTCATCCTGGATTCCAGTGGCTGGGCTGGGATTTGGGAAAAAACGGTGAACACTGGGAAGAACAACCACATTGTGGAGCTGGACAGAGGCCTGGTATGGATGTGGAGGCAGGGATGGCATAAAGGATAAAGCCTGAAGTCTTTAAACCAAATGTTCTCTGTTGGCTTCCCTCTCCTGCCACTAGAGATACATTCTTCTATCACAGGGAATAGGCTGGACTTCTAGAGAGCAAGGTGGCACAGCAGGCACCACTGTTTCCAGGGAAATCATTAAAATCTCCATCATGGGGATTTCCACTGCTTTACCTTTCATCTGCTGTCTTAGACATCCTCCTGGTAAGYGCTGGGGACCCTTTTTTGCTTCTCACTATATACTTGTATTTTGGATTTTGCTTTATCCAGTTTCTCAGAGCTTGATAGGCTTCCTGTTGATGGCCAGTGTTGGTGTAACTCACGGCCAAGGCCATCAGAGCTTTTAGGTTGTTTGGCTGCAGTTCCAAGCACCTAGGCARAAAATAAAAAATATATTGAGATACTTCTGTTGCCAAGCACAATGTTTGAATTCTCCCAAAATAACCCATGTGAGGAAAATCACAATTACCACTGTTGCTTGTTTGAAAATTGGGGACGAGCAAGCCCCTAAATCAGGCAACCCCTTGGATTTCTATCCAGGTGAGCTAATAAGTGACATTTARATAAGTTTGTGCATCCATAGTGAAATAACTTCATGGTTAACAGTACTGATACAATTGAATATTGCTTCAAATAGAAACATAAAAACCTATTGCAGAAAGATAATAATAATCTTGATATTTTGAAGCTCACATTTTATGTACAAGGACTCTGTAATCTTCACATCTCTATCAACCTAAAAATGTTGGCAGTTTAGCATTCAGCAGTTGAAGGGAGCTCACTCCAATTAAGAAAACCTCTTCATTAAAGGGCAGACTACAGAAAATATGCCAAGTGGCTAGAATATAAAAAAGGCACTTCATTTGCATTCTGCCTAACTCATATTCATTAGGCCATGTAACTTTTCTTTTGTGCATGCACTTAAATTACGACATTAAATATTGCACTTATTCAATAAAACAGAAATATTAATCACTAGTCATCCCTCTGAAGTCACTGGAAAAGTTTCTATATCTACATCAATGCTCTACTCAACTAAATAGATATATCAGGATCCAAGATAAGAATGACATTAAATGTCCCCAGGTCTCCATTACCCAACCCTCATGAGACCCCAGATTTAGCACTGGTCTCCAGCTACCTTTGGAGGGCCACAATGGCTGCCTGCTCATTTTCATTTTCTGCCTGTGTTATACCCAGGAACTGCCAAGCCTGCAAAAATAATCATCATTTGGTTTGTTAAATATATCCAGCTGCAAACAGAGTTAAAACTAATATTGCTGTTAAATAGAATGATGAACAAAACCAGCAGATCTGTCCAGCACTAACCATAGATTTTTCTACCATGCACACCAACATTCAATGCAGTTCTGAATATCTTTGGGCCTAACAAATAGATACAGCCAATGAATGCATGGGTATTCTGTCAGTGTATGATCCATCACATGCTGGTTTCTTAAATTTGAGTTATACATTCTAAATTTTGCTATAATTTTATGGAAGATAGAAAAGAAGAATTATTAAGTTGCATATTATACATATTAAGGGATTCTAGAAGTCTTGGGGATTCTCTTCTTTTTGAAATATGCTGTTTCATTTAATGCAGCACATTCAAAGGGCCCTAGATACTTACAGTATAAATATTTTTAATATTTCACCAAAAAATAGACTTTAAATATAAACTCATTGAAAACACAACCTTGAAGCAAATTGATATAACTTTAAAAAATTTTCAACACTCTTGTTAAATCAAAAATATTCATATTTTCAATAGCAGTGTTTACAAGATAGCTTGAAAACATCAGAATGTGAAGGAAAGGTTTGAAATTTCAAACAACAGTTTTTAAAAAAAACAGATTTTTATCCTATAAAGAGCTCACTGTTATCTATTTAAAGGCATTCACTGATTCATAATCCTTAGAATCCAATGTTTCAGCCAGTCATGACTAGCAAAGGTTTGAGCCTAGACAGCATTCCATCATTCCATGCTRAAGGGATTTCCCTTTTCCTTTGTCAGGACAAGGCACAGCAGYGAATACCTCTGCATCATTGGGCTCTTGTAGGATTGCAGCCTCCAGGTATAAGATTGTAACGGGCAGGTCACCTTCTTTCATTTTTTTCAGTCCTTCCTCAAAAGCACCAGGCCAGTCTTTGAAGGGATTCTCAGTATGGAAATAATAACCCTGGAGGAGAGAGATAATGGACCACAAGTTGCAGGGAATGACAAGCCTAAAAACTGCAATGACTCACTGTTTTCCAGCTGGGTGTAAACAGCCTTTGTTCTGTGGAAATGGTACGAGCTCCCCCGTGGAATTTCAATGACAAAAAGTKTAAAAAGTCGCATCACTGGACATTTATGTTTCTGCTCTCTTTACTTTTCCTTTAACACTGAAGGAATACTTACTGGTATTTATGCTGGGCTCTCCATCAAAGATAATGTCAACAACTCACATGCCTGCAGTACCAAGAGAACTGAACCTCTGAGCCCAGGACATCCAATTTGATGGTAAAAGCACACACCAAGCAGTTGACTCCCTGCAGTGCTCCTAACTTCATGGTTAAAATCCTGAAATCTGCAATTAACCTTCCAGATACAAAACAGGGTTGCAAGCACCTGAATTTATTTCTTTAAGTTTTGCCTTTTCCTCTTGTCATTGCAGTGTAAAGGGTGTGTGCTGGTATCAGCTGCATGACAGAAATCATATTAAAATATGGAGTGGGAAGAATGAAGAAGAAAGACAAAATCTCCATTATTTTTATTCTCAGCAGTGTTTGAATGTGCCACACCAGATATTCTTATTTGGTGCTCTTCCTTAAGTTCCTGTSTTCAAACATGCCCAAAACCCTGCAGTTTGCTTTGTGATCCTTTCAGCTGAAATCAGGCAGTGTGCAGGTGTAAATTCTCTAAATCTATTCTCACTGTGGTAAGGTCTAACTCTGCCCTACTCCCAGGCAATTCAAGAGGATGAGCTCTTYTGGATAAAATCAGTTTCCATGTCCAAAGAGTCTCTTTGGGTTCCCTGGATAAGTCAAGGTCACCTCAAACTTGCACAGGGGGGGATGTCCTGAAAAACTTGGKGTTACCTTCTCAATGGTTGAGATGGTGACTTGCCCCGGTGCTTCCTGGTTCTCTGAAATCCAGTTTCTGCGAGCCATTTCTTCCCATTCTGCTTGCATTTTATCCCAAAACTCTGTGTCGGACTAGAAGAAAAGGAGGAAAAGATAAAATGAACAACAAAACTTTAAAATAAAGGGATTTATTTTAAAAAAAACTTTGAAATTTCTTTCTACCAGTGGTCTGAGTCTGTCAATTTTGCTGAGCAGCATTAATTCTATTAATAATCACACAGACTGAAATATTACAGCTRCTGTTTGGAATTCCATGTAATTAAATTTCATCTCTTATATCAGAATGTATTTTGTCAACAGAAAATTCTTTATCTCAGAGGCAGCGTATGTCCTGTTTGAAGCAGGATTTGCAGCAGCTTACACTGCATCTTATTGATGCTAACAGCAAATTGTTACATAAAATTTGAAGGAAATTAATGCTGCAAGTCCTTGGACAAAGAAAAGAAAGATTAAAAAAGAAAAATCAACAAAGTGCACATGCAAAAGAATAACAATAGATAAAATAGTTTGAAAGAGAGCAAGCATTGCTCACTTTGGTATATTCAGCATCATTTTCAGCTAAGAGAAAGAGAAATGCCAAAGTTTAGACAGAAGGTGTTTGCATAAGGGACATAATACAAATTGGGCTTTTTGACATAATGGAGAAATGTTAATAATGCATTGTATACTCTGCTGGTGAGAGGAATCTACAAGAKATTATGAAATCATACAGTAAGATTGATATTCAGCTCGAAGATGAGGGGRAAATGCACATACAAGGGAAACAGAAATTATGAAAAACAGATGAGATTTAGGATGAGGAATGAGATTAGCAATGACCAGAAGGAGGGAACAACTGTGGCTGCTAGAAAATGATGCCAAGAAATAGAAATAGAATTAAAGAATCCAGATTAAGGTGCTACTTTTTCAGCCTCCACACACTAGTCATGGGACTCTGAAAAGGAGATCCATAGCAGAATATTTCCAGAGCACTACAAGCTTTTCCAAAATTCTCCAGTTCCTACAAGGACATGGCCAGTGTTTCAGTGAGCTGATGGCACTGGGGGCAGTTTCTCAGCTTATTTGTGTCAAAGACAACAGCACAAATGAATCTATCGAGGTCTTGACAGAACAATTTCAGAGCGAGGAGCTAATCAAAATTAATTGAAGGTTTTATGAACAGGTCCAGATAGCTTTGTGTGAATCTTCATTACAAGGCTGACAACTTTGCTACTGCTCCACAGCCAGGCATAATTGTTGCAACCCTCCTTAGGTGATTGGAAAAAGGAAAGCATGCTTTCTTCCAGGGGATTCAGGATTGTCTGAATTCTGCAGTTATTGGATCTGTGMAGATACTTGCTATATTCCTCTGTGAAAAAGGRAATAAATTGGGAATCAYTCAGACTTGSAGAGCAGATTTCACTCCAGGTAATRGAAGGGAACAKCCCTTGACCAGTTACACAACTTCAGAATCTGCTTTCGTTCCAGACTTGAAGAAAATACATTCTTATATATAGTTGTGAAATGTTCATTTAGGGTTTGAAAAGGCTGGGATAATGAAYCAGATCACTCCGTCTTTAACTCTTATCAGCCATGACCAAAGGCATTTGAATCCCTAAAAAGATCCTGCTCAACAGATGCCTCCATCAACCATTTCTCATTCAGCTCAAGTCTGTGCTGAACTGAAATGAAAATTATGTGATCGTTTTCACTAGCAGTAATTTTGAGATTCAGCATGAGGTAAAAAAGTGTAAATTTCCCTTCCCTTCAGATTAAAACRAATAAAACTACTGAAAAGTAATCCTTTTTAGCCGAGTAATTTATAGAAATAATTATACACATATGAATTATGTTTGTATTAGAATTTTTGCTTGCATCTTTCCCCACAAGATCCTTAGGAAYCAATGGTATGGAAGCATCAAATCATATTTCTGCAGATAGTAAGCAAGCAAAYAAATGGGTTTAGGTCTTAAATTCAAATTCTGTTGTTTAATTGCATATTTATAATTCACRCAGAAGTTCACTGTGTTTACACACCATGTAAAAAAACCAGTGAATCACTGTGCACTCAAGTAGCCACACTGAATGTGCATCTAGAGTGAGTAACAGGAGGAGGGGAAAGGCAATGAGAAGACCAGCTTGCCTCTCAACTCACCCTACACTATTTGGACACAAGATCAACTGTTATTGTGCAATGATAGSAAAAGATTTGCTTATTTAGGCCAGRCTGACAAAAGCAGAGCAGTTTAATGTCCTTGAGGAAGAGGATTGTAAATATTACCCAGTCTTTGCTGAAGGCCTAAGTCCACATCAGCTGCCATTAGCAGCAATTTTTTCATTGACTTCAGTGGCAGGAGGGTTAAATTAATATTGAGCCTTTCTGAAAATGTGGCTTTGGATCAAGGYTCCCAGATCTAATTTTAACTCTATTTGCTACACCACTGGTGCTAATTAACCTAATTTCAATGGTTTTTTGCTACCTTAAGGCTGGTGAAGTATTTAGGATGTACCAAAAGTTTTCAGACCAGTTGAATGCATTTAACACATTCTCAGATCATCTACAGCAGTTAAGTGGAATGCCAACCAGGGAAAATGTCCATACCATCTGACTGCTTCCATGCAATAAATTCTGCATTTTGTCAAAGAGGCTATTTTTTACTCTTAGTATTTAAAAATATGCTGAAGCAGTTAAAAAAATGYGAGGCAAAATATTTCCAGGTTCTGTATTTCCTATGATCCAATGAAYGGGGGTAGGAGATGTATTTATAAATTTACCTATTGTCGTAACTTTTAGAATTTTGCCTGTCCTGTATTGCCAAGAATTAATTTGCAATATTCCTTTTTGACCAATGCATAAGAATGAAATGTTCTGTCATGGTTCTTTGAATTACTGCATTACCATACTCTTTGATGTGAAAGACACAGTAAGTTAAACTTGTGTGCTTAATTAGGTAAGATTTCCTCAGCTGATACCTTCACAGAACAGAATCTGAAAATTTTAGGAAAGTTTAGAGGTAAAAAGTATACATCAAGGCAAATATTTCCACTGTGATTTGAAAGAGTATAAAATAAAGTGCATCTGAATGACTCAAGTTCCTGGTTCCCAAGTTAAAATAGCCAGTCTTATGTCCATACAAAGAAATGTCCAAATGGTGAGACAGGACTTTTATAGGTAAAGAAAGGACTCCAATCTGTACTCATGGGAACCACGAAGCTGATGGTCCTGGAGTTGGTTTTCCTAGGCTAGAATAAATTAATCCCATCTTTTCCCTGCTATTGTCACATAATTTAGCTGTAATGTGCTCTGATGYTTCATAACAGTACATTATATAGCAGATGGTTCATGTGACTTTGTGTTGTAAATAAAATTATGCTGAGAAGGACAGCTCAAAATTTCTYATGCATAACCTCACAA
This sequence comes from Malurus melanocephalus, assembly GCF_030028575.1. Taxonomy (NCBI): domain Eukaryota; kingdom Metazoa; phylum Chordata; class Aves; order Passeriformes; family Maluridae; genus Malurus; species Malurus melanocephalus. The sequence goes on along the minus strand of NW_026623649.1, from coordinate 111,653 downwards.
AACAGTGTGGCATTTGCAATTTCAGCAGGGAAATGTGGAATAAGAAAATACCAAACCAGCTTTATTTCCATCTCTGAGACACTTYGCAGCTGGAAGTTTTTTCACCTTCTTGCTTTTATTTGTATTTATTTTAATTCATTGCCAATAGGGTGGTGGTTGATAAAACAATCATTTTAATGGAATATAGGTACAGGATGGATCTGAGCCCCCACCCTGGCATTTAAAAAAAAACCTAAACACACCAATTTTTGGTGAAACAGAGMTAATTATTAGAAAGATTGTGTTAAAACATAGTTCTTATGGCACTTGGAAATTATTGAGACAAAAAGTAATGAGGCAAAAATCAAATCCAATTTCCAGAATAACAGAAAAGGTAGCGAGGTCTGCAAGCACCCAAACACTGCAAGGGAATCTGGACCCTCTCTAGTAAAACAGCTATTTTACTTACCACTTTATTCTTAAAAGATTYCCCAATGGCACAGACATCTTTAAACCTCCTTAAGAAAGAATTACCTCACAAATCTTCATTAATCTCAAAGTTTGACATCTTAAAACCATTCCCAAAGCTCTAAAGTGAATACTGGATGGAGGATAAAGTTTGGTGTCTTCATTTACTGAATTGTTAATTAATTTMTTTCAAACTAGGCCACAAAGAACCTGAGATTTACTTCCTTTTCCTGATCAGTTTTCTGGCTAATCTTAACCACTTGGAGCTTTCCCAATAGAAGAATATTACAGAAACATCCAAAGCCTAAAAAATGAATTTTTGAACTGTATCTATTCTCTGCTTAAAAAAGCACTAATCTTTCTGAGATGGGCTCCAATTTATTTCAATCATTCCAGCCTTCTTACCACTTCATGTTAGCTAGGATGAAAATTCAGCTCTTTTCATATGCAAATGGGAATAACTGCTCTATAAGATCTTGAAGAAYCCTTTCCTTTACATTTTAACTACCTGGCCCAAGGTTCTATTTTAAGCAGAAAGAATAACTTAAGGCTGCCAGCTACAGCTGGGGAAACATTAAATTAGGTTCTTTTTAACAGCCMTTTTTGAGACTACTTTAAAGTATTTTAACCACCTGTCCCTGTTGCCTCAGAATGACCTTTTAGTCTGTTTTTTTTTATAATATATTATCCTCCTTACTTTTCTCTGCAAATTAATTCAATACCATCTTGTAATCTGTTGATGGACTCAACTCATTTTTCTTTCTGCTGAGTGTCTGGGAACTCCCCATCACACACAAGTTTCTGGCAATTGCAGGAGTGTTTAACCACTGATGCTGAGATGTTCAGGATCAGATTCCCTGTGCTGCCATCCCAGGTCACAGCACAGCTCGTTCCACCTTCAGGATCAGCCTGCAGCGCAATTAGGAACATCTAAAGCACTTTAAACAGCAGTAATTTGAAAGWAAGTCCCTCCTTTCCTGCCAGGAGCAAATGTGTATGATGTGTGACATCAAAAACATCACTTGTGCCTCACCAGCAGCTGTTGATGAAGAATTTATTTGATCTGGAAAGAAAAAAACCTTCAGGGCTTAGTTTATGAAAGAGCTAATTTACTGATTGCGTCCRTTTTAGCCTTGTGTGCTGAGGCAAGATCTTTTTGAGTGTGCAATAAAATCCCAAGAAATCATGGTAGAAAACCTGCATCTTAACACAGCATATAATTTTAAAAAAAATCTACAAATCAGATTAATTACTTAAACAAGAAATTCTGTTTCTACCTAGAAGTCATCTGATTTAGGCATAGTTTTGTTTGTCATCAGCCAGTATTAATCTAAAATAGTTAAATTGTCAACACTGGAATTAGAATGGTATAAAACTTGAGTTAGAGGAATACTAAAATACATGACTAAAATTTAAATCTAGACTCAGATATCCCTAAAGTGTTCTAGATGGTTTGGAGACTAATGAGCCTGCAGTCCATGCTAAAAATAACCAGTTTTGAGGAACTGGTTTCACAGCTTCATCCTCTGCACCCTAAGAACTCATTTCAGTGGCTGTTATATAATTTAGCCTGAAATTCTGTCCTTGCTAGAGTGGAGCTGTTTTGGCGCTTTGTGGCAATGGGATTTTGAAGGATTGCCCATGGAGCCCCTGAGAAGATAATGATGCTCCAGATCAATGTTTATATCTAATCTTTTGTTGAGCTCTGCTAAAAAAAACTGTATTGTATTTTGTGTTCAGATGGGATCAGTTTGGACTATGGGTACAGGACAACACACGAGAGATATTTGAGATGTTGGAAATGAAAAAAAACCTCAGAAGTGCAACAGGAGAACTATCCAGACACCTTTACCTGATCAAACCAAATTGATTTGTCAGGAAACAAGAATACTCCCGTGCTTAACATCCTGCCACTGGTGGTAAAAATGTGAAAATGGTGCTTGGTGAGTGCTTATGTGCAGCTGTGCTTTACACCAGGTAATTGTGCTGTTCATCAGTGATTCTGAACTCTGGTTTCACAGCAAAGACTTGGTKTGTGTCTGGGCTGAAAGAACTGATTGCACACAATTGCTGCGGAAAAATGTTTCCCTCTTTTACTTGTGGTTTGGAATTAGCCACATTTATGGGGTATTTACCCATTTGCTTTAGCAATAAAAATCGAGTTTAAAGACTTGGCTCTGTCTAATCTTTGTTTATAGCTAAGGGTTTTGGATTTCTTTTTTTWWAAAAGACAAKATGCTATTTTAAATTAATAATGCCATGAATTGTGTCTTTTCTCTGCTTTAAATAATCCACTTCCAACTTTCTCATATGCTTGTGCTGCAAGAGAAATAAGAAATCTGTAGAACATGAGCTGAAAATGAAAACAGTAAATGAAATAATACCTCTACAGCTGCCTTTGCTCTTTCAAATTCCTCCTCCAAGGAGTGATTTCTAGAGAGAAGAGGTGTTCCCCAACGCTGCTCCTTACTTGACCGTGCCTAAAAACAAGAAAATAAATCAGAAAGGGATGATAGACTCTCTGCCACATTTCTGAGTTATTTACTTAATCGCCTACAGCCCCAGGTGGCCTTTTTCTTGGGGAAAACTTCTTGTTTCCCTGCATGAGTTCTTCTGAATTCGCTTACGCTGTAGCAGACACCACTTCTCATGGGAAGCAGAGTAATTTATCTTTTCCAGATTTTTCTTTTCACTCAAGATGTGTGAAAGATAAAGAGACATCCAAGAAAAGGCAATGCAAGAGTTGGACTCCAAGAGGAGGGAGCTGGCTATTTTATAGGACTTCTACCTTCCTTGTTCCTTCTGCGTTATGACTGTGGGAATGCATTACATTGACTATGATCCAGGAAGAAAATATTTTCTTTTCCCCAGCACATTTTGTGGTTTTCTTTCAGGTTTTCTTTTGGGATCACATTGGAGAGCYAGGTTTGCCCTGGATTTCACTGCAAGGACAAATTGTTTTTACAATGAGCACCTCTCTTCTGTACTTTACTATTGGCCAATCCCACTGGAAGCACATAATAAGTTTTTCCCTGTTCTTTTATTATTTTTTTTTTGTTTTTACAAAAAGCATTGTACAAAATCAAACAATATTTGAAGACAGCAGAAAAAGCACGAAGTGGCCTAATCTTGCTAAACAAAGCTCTGACTGCTAATCYCTTCCCTAGTGTTTATCAAGAGGTTAAACTCATTAGCCACTTGTGTGCCCATGCTTCCAATTGCATTAATTTCCCTGATTATAYTTCTGATCACTGTACTTGTAATATTCAATTTCTGTGAGCCACACTGCTAAAAGACTAATTTTGCTCACATCAGACTCATTGGACTCTGCAAATGCTGGAATGGGCACTGCTGGGATGGAACATCTGACACATTTCTGACCTTTCATATATGTCACATGTAATGTATGGTCAAACACATTTGTTGGTGGTTGTRYACACATGGCTTTTCACCTAGAAAGATGACATTCATTTATCAAATGARCCCTAAGGTTTCTGTTCTGCTCCTGAGGCTTTGTCTCTCAGTTAGAGACCGATGAGTGACATGTACATTGAGTGGATGAAACACATAAGGTAAGAAAACCACAATACAAAACACAATTTCTGGGAGAAGCACGTGGTGGTGGAGGGCCCTGTGTGTGTTCCTCTGTGCTGGCCTCTGGACTTKGCTGTGACAGCAACCTCAGAGAGTGAGGGAATGTCTACACTGGGGATCTACTGTTTCTGCTTTCACATCTTCTAAGTCTGCTCCATGTTTGGAAAATATTATTATCCTTTGGTRAGGCCAGGAAGAGTTTTCAGGTTGTCATTGAAAACATACCAAAAGGCAGTCCTATTCATAAAACAGTTATTTGACTGATTAATAGAATTTGGGACAGAAGAGATAACTGGTTCAGATCATTTGTCTATGTATCACATKATGGTATTTGTCATTCAACACCCASAGAATSAAAATTATRTTCTTCAGAGAATAAACTGAGGTTGTCTGGAATATGCRTCTTTGAGGAAGCTGCTTGGATTTAATTTAAAGTTATCAAGAGACCTTAATGTCATCACTTCATCTGCAATTTGTTTAACTCCCCTCCTTGTTTCTCTTATTAATTTTAATTTTAGTCTCCAACTATCACTTTTTTTTTCGTAGTTTAAAACACTTTTTAGTAGTCCTTATTTTATCTGTAGAAAGACACTGATKATTTTAATCAGGTTTTGGTGACATAAAGACATTTAGTGATGTAAAAACTTTGCATCATTAATTTATGAAATATTCAGATTTTAACTTTTTTTTGGTGTCACTTTTAATCTCCGGCTTAATTTTTCATAGCCACACAGACAGGCTKCAATAAAGTGAACCTTTTATTCCAGCACTGTCTTGCAGCTTCTCTATATAGAAATCAGTTATCTCCTGTCTCCCACTAATTCTTTTTGCTTCTACACACTCCTCTTCCCCCAGCACAGCACAGRGAACACTCCTGTTGTTTCAGACTCCCTTCCAGCACATTGTTGTAAGTTGTGCTGCATTCTTGCTCTGAAATGTGTGATTTTCCAAGTGACTGTATTGCAATGCATATTTATACAGATGCCTTCATCACCAGCACCTTTTTACACATCCCTTATTTTAACTTTTTTCATTCCATTCTTGCATCGTATGGAAATTTTCTGAGGAACAGCTTGCATGTTTATTTTCAGATCAATCTCAGAAGACTGTTTCTCTTTGGAATCACAGAAGAATAACCATGTGATTACAATTCCTAGTAAATAACTACTGCTCCTGAGACCTTAGGTTGGCCAGTTTTAATCTGTTTAACAGCTACAATCAGAATGTGACATATTAATTCAAACCTCTTGTAGAATATCACACATCAACATTTATCAACTTGACCTGTAATCTGATCAAAGAATTAAATTTGTTTTTCTTGACACACAACTCTGTTGATCGGCACTAATTATGTTCCTGGCCTTTCCATTATTTATGAGTTGGCTCCTGCAAACACTTTGATTACTTCTGCTTTTTGCCCATTTGTTTCCAGTGACTGCCATTCCTCAGGTCAAGGACAATTCTGTAAATGATGATGTTCAGACTGAGCTGTACTGCAGAAGGGCAGAGTGAGCTTGGAGGGCAGCACAAAGGTGAGGAGGAAGAGGACAAGAAGCACAGAGGTCCCCTCCTCTGCCACAAGACAGAGTGTACACTTTGTCCCCACATCATACCCACAGAAATATATTTCTCCCCCATTAAATGCACAGCAGGAGGGGGAAGAAAACTCATTAACAGARGCCACATAAGCTGTATTTGCATATTGACAATGCAGAGTTGTGTTGTGGGTTGTGACACGCAGAAATGAAAACCTCCATGTGTAACAAACTCACTGCCTTTTGTGTCTGGGGAGAGAGGATGGGAATGGAGTGGCAGCACTGGAGAACTCCACATCTCCAGCAGGAGATGGAGAGGGATTCCTGCAGCTGCTTTCCCTGAGGGAGCCCAGGAGGGACAGGGTGGGATGGTGTGTTGGAGACTGGACACTGTGGTTTGATATTCTCACCTCTCTACAATGGAGGAGCTGGAGCTGATCATGGTGTCTGTATTTTGGRACAAAACCTTCCATTCCAATGCATTTGCACACACTTTCCTTCTCTTGTGCTATCCTTATGTGCTGTTGGTCCTTAASTGTTGGTGGGAGGCTTAAATTACAGTCTTAACTTTTAATCAAGTCTTCCAATAATGAGCTAAATCTGTCCCTTGTACCTCTTCACTTCCTTAGAGTAAATGGCACATCCGAGGAGTGTTAAGGCCATTGGTCTTACTGTATTTACTTGGGAGAAGTGGGGAATCGGTTTTACATTCTAAATATTGTTRCATCAGACTGGAGATTTCTAAGGTTTGCACTGCACCTTTGTCTGGGAGTGCTGACATATTGGCATTAGGTATAGATTCTTAGCATGTCACAGAGGTTTTGTAAATTCTGTGTGAGCAATGAAATATGTGAAATTCCCAGAAAAGCATTTAAAGTGTTAAAACATGAGCAGACTTTACACATAGACAATGAAACCTATTATCGCCCTCTGCAGTTCGTAATTTCAAGATTTAAAATAAACCYCAAAAAAMMCCCCAAACACTGTAGGATMTTTCAGTACCAATARAAGCATAAYAAGGAACTTTTCAGAATGGCAGATAAAAGTAAGAACAAGGTAACTTTGGGCCAATGCAGTTTCAGATTTAATAACAGGTAAAGTATGATGTGAGTAAATGCTGAGAAGGAAGGCATCCAGCCCCATCCAGAAATGGCCACAACCAGTGAAGCCACCAGTGACCACTCCTCATTACAGCCTTCAAACACATTCCTCCCATAGTGGCTCAAGGCTTTTCTTTTGGATTTTGTTTTGGCATAAGTGCTGGTAAACACAGGATTTTGTTAAGAAGATTGCATAATTTTAATGAAAATATGACCTAGTTACTTAGCATTTCACTTTGAGGAGCTAAATCTGAMATGTCAAAGATGAGTGATGAGGAGATTGGGAAACTGCTGATGGAAAACTGCAGCAAGTTTGACAAGATGAAATCTTTAGGGTATGGCAGAATGTGTTGCTTTTGCAAAGGTTGCCCTTAAATGAGATAGACAAGACCTATAGAGGACAAAGGATGGAAAACATATGCTTTGATAAMAACCCTAATGTGATTTCTTTTGCAAGCAGATTAAGAACTCGGTCAAGACAGATGAGCCTGTGTGTTGGGAGCTGACAACTTTGACAGTCCAAGTACAAGCAGGATGAAGCAGGCAGTGAACAAAACCACTACATCTCCAAGTAACCTACCTAGAATAAGAACACATTSTCACTTCAGATAATTTCTCTGCACTAATAATTACCAGTTTAACATTTTGGTACTCGAATGGATCACAAGTTTGAAACAAGCAAGTCATGACAGATCAAAACAAAACATGAAATGTACCAAGACAACAGATACGAATTTCAGTTGTCACTTTTTTTTTTTTTTTTCAGGTTGGCTTATTCAAGTTCATGGTTTCTTATTTTGAAATATCAGTCATTTTACAAAACRTTATGGAGCAGCCTCAACTGACTGAACTTAAACTGAGTGAAAAATGTGGACTTTTGCTTCTGCAGTTATTCTAGTGGAAGATAAAGAGGAAATAGACCATATAGASATACACTGAATTTGTAATTGCTTTTACAGAAAGGCACAGCATTTAAATTCTGGCACTGTCTRCTTGACTTACACACATCTTGGTTGAGCACAAATGTCCTGGAATTTAAATCTATTGGGCTGAGGAACAGCTTCCTAAAAGGGGGTCAGAGGTGCTTCAATAGGAGCTGGACAAAGTATGTGAGAACACAGCATCCATTTCAAGTGGATGACGTTGTCTAACAGATCTTTTCCATTACTAAGATGTACAAATCTATCTCAGAGAAAGGAAAGATRTCATGCATTACAACTAGTGTGAGACTTTCCAGAGGGGAAAAAMCCCCTCCTGTTTGWAATGTCAAGACAGGCAGAGAAGTAAAAGGGTTCTTTTCCTAAGAAAAACCCAGAAATGGATCTGATAACTGGGTTCTATTTCTACTTTCTGCCAAAAGAAGAGGTGCATAATCTCAGGAAAKACATTTGGCACATAGTGTCTCATTTTTCCATTTTCAAATGAGGCTATTRTTTTCCATTAATTTAAAGAATTTCCATGTGACAGAAAGTTTTTGAAGTTAAGGCCTAAAAATAGTTGTGGAAGGGGAGAAAATTATTCTCAACTAAAAGCTAATCCACTAGGAAATTCTCTTTTCCCTCTTTCAGTGGCAATGGCTGAAATATTTCAGTTAAAAAGTAAGCAAAGAAGTTGTGARCAACCTGATCAGAATGCATACATAAATATTTGTACCTGTACATGCACACAGACATGCAAATCTAAGTAATAATTTCCAGCAAGACCTGTCCAATATACAATACAACAGTGGAATTGGGCAAATCTACAAACCTTTAGCCCAGAGCCCTCCGTATTAGAGGTCCTTTTCCAGCAGAAAAAAGTCCTGTGACCACACTGCTCTCCCACCTGTGGAGATAAACTGCTAATGAACATYGGTCCAATGATTGCTTCCTGCTTTCCTTAGCCATTTCCCAGTCCTGGGGATTCCTACCTGACCAAGAGACCTAAAGAATAGATATTTAACATGGATGGGGAACCACCAGAAGTCTGAATTTCAGAACTGGACGAAGGGGAAAAAGATKGTGCTGTAAACTGTAGTTTGAAGTTTTCCCTGTGTACAGGCAGTTCACTGCAGTATTAAACTTTGAATGTTTCAGGTGCTGACATAGTTAATTTAATAACATATTAATTTCAGAGGTGTGTGCAGATTCAGCTGTACAAATACTTTCCCTGATGATCCTGAAAGTATCCCTTGAATAGTTCTCCCAGAATGTCCATGTTAGCCATTGGGAAATTCCTCCTTGCCTTTTTATTTTTAATACATCTACCAAATCCTCTTACCTGTRTTGCAGGGGCAAGTTCTAATTCTGATGTTGAATCAGAGTCCAAGGCACTCTTGACATTAGTCAGCTCAGACTGTGATCTGTTTTCTGTGGACCTRGAAATAATGCATTTACATACTCAGCACTGGGACACGCTGCCTTAGGTCTTACAGGTTGATAAGAACACACTGATTAATTAGAATATTTCTTTCAACTGGATTGTTTAACTTGCACWTAGCAAAAATGCCTGGGCCTTTCTCAGTGTTGCACTGTCCAAAATATGTGCTTGAACACATTTAATGACATCATAACAGTTTTAATAACATGATCTGTTAACAAGTAAGCATTTCTGTAAATTAAGAAAGCTAGGCTGGAAATATTTTTGTAAGGAAAGCAAAAAGTTGTACCATAAAATCTCTTTTGATGGAGCTCTGGATGATGATGATGTTCTGTCTGCAGAAGGGTGGACCTTGCTACTCCTGTCTCCATGAAAACTGACATCATCCCATTTCTCTATCTGTGTCTGAATATCAACTGAAAAATAAAGAACAGAAAGAAATGAATCTTTTAAAGAAACCACTGCTGAAAATTTTATCTCCTCTGTTAAACGTATGTTATAGAGAAAATAAAGCCACCAAAGACTATCCAATATACAGAAATATTGTGCATCTTTCCAGCTGATATGCTGTGAAAATATTTGGAAATTCACTTTTTTCTAAATCTGTTAGCATTCATGGTCAGTGTAACTCTTGATTTAAAATCAGTGATTTGCATGTAATTTAGTCAAATTGTGAAAATAAAGTTTCTTTTGGAGACCAACATGTAAAAATGACCATGTAGGCAACGGATATTATTCAGTCACATGTCAGACTCACTTTGCAAAGATCAGATGTTCAGCTCYTGTTTGAAGATAAAGGTTTCTAAAAGAATTTCTGTGCTGATGAATGGAAAATTTGCTGCCTTGGTATAAATTACATTTACCTTGCAAATTTCTCAGTTGCACTGCAAGTAATTTAGTTTGGATGGAACTAAATTAAATTCACCTTTTCCAAAGCTTGTTGATAGATCGGGCTTGGCAGGATATTGAGTTGTTTCTGGGATTTTTTTTCCAGTCTGTATAAATATATCTCTCTTGTCAAGAATGGATTTTTTTTTATCCTCTGGTATGAATAGATAAAGCAGTATTTCCAAATATGATGTGCATTTCTGACACCTGCAGTTCTGAAAAGGACACCAGTTTGGCCTGCCACTCATTTGTGTCGTTTACCAGTTTCTCATCATATCCCTACAKATTTTTCTACCATTTTACACACCCTGACTAAATTCCTTTTTCTAGAGAGTTTTCAAAACTTTATTAGTGACACTTAKTGACAACTTAATAGGAATAATAGGGATAACGGGGAGCAAAGGTTACGCTGCTGAAATGTGGTGCAGCAAAAATTCTGGCATTGCTCATTATTTTGTGATAGTAGCCAGGAGAAACTTGTGCTAAGCAAGGCTATGGAGCACTGATAAAATAGCTACACTCTTACCTAAATCTAGAGAAGACTTGTCTGCAACTTTGACAGCCTGGACTTTMTGCTCAGAATCCACACTGATCAGGTCAGGATTCTCTGTCTTCTTTCTGTGGGTTGAAGCTTTTAAGCCTTCACTTCTTGAAGGATTCTCTGGYTTCTTTGCTTTGTTTTGGGTTTGTAAGACAGGTTCACTAAGATCCAAGAGATCCAGACCTGTTGATAATACTTAGAGACAAAATGTTAAAATTCAATGTTGTTTTAATTCAAATAGCTCTCTTTTTAAGATTTGTTTAAATTGGGGGAAAAAAATTACTGATGTGTTTACGTTTGACTAGAATTAGAGTATATTTCCTGGCTAAATATACTGAGCAGTATATTAAAATATGTCTGGGGATTTCAGGTGCTTAACTGAATGCAGTTTAATGGATTGCCAAAAAAGGCTTTTCYTCTAAAAATCTTAAAGACATGTGAGGTCTTATGGCTGGGACCTTTACGGATTTGCCTCTGTTATGAGGGTTCCCTGTACAATTGAGCTTTTAGATAAGATTTGGTTTAGTCTTATGATTTATCAAGTCCTGGTAACAGCTGCTTAGGGCACTACTGCTGTGCCTCAATCCTTTTGGGAATAGCTGGAGCATGCGACCCTCWATGACCTGGGTCATAAAAGAATGATCATATGCTTAGTAATGGTTTCTACTGTTGTTGCAGCTTGTCCTTTGGGGCRTAAATACTGAGTATAAAGTCTAAAGCTTTTCTATTAAGGACTGTATCAGTGTGAAAGGAATGTTCCATTTCAGTTCTTCCTTTCAAAGTTGCCTAAAGAGTAATGTTTGTAATTCTTTAGCATGTAAAAGGTAGAAAAACTTCTTTATTATCGTATTACAGGGCAGGTGTTTTTGACAAATCAGTTTGCATTACCTCTTGCAGTGCTTTATCTGTGTTCTTAGGAATCACTGAATTTCATCAATCTTCATATAATAAATTTTTATTATTAAATAAATCCAATTAACACCCCCCCACCCCAAACTGATAGATATTCAAGGCAGGTATAAAATTTGCAGGTACATTTCACAACAAACACCATTCTTAAACAATCTGAAATAGTTCTATTCACCCCTGTAATATCTTCAGCTATATTTTTTAAGGAAAAAATATTATTTTAAATTGTTAAGTCAGTATTTCAGCTTTTATTACTAGAACTTGCATGCTGCTTTAGACACATATTAATTAGGTGTGAAGATAACCACTCAGCTGCCAATAATTCATAAAAAAATTCCATGTATATACATTTTAATTATAAAAATAAAAAAATTGAAAAGATTAAATTTATTGGCTTCTAACAAGCCAAGTCCTTTCATAAGACAGCAAGAGACATAGCAGTGCTGTGCTGATTTTATTATCTGCTCAACRGCATTGATCACCTTTGGACAGATACCGAGTAGGAAGGGGCTAGTTTCTAAAATTACTTCCAAAGGACAATGTTCTTAAAATAGAATTCAGTATAATTCAAAAGGCTTTCAGGATTCACTCTTTCTTATTATCTTCTTGACTATCTCATTGCAACACAAAGGAGGTAAGAAATGTATTAGATCCTTTCATTAATAAAGTGTCCAAACTCAGCCTGGATAAAGTGTTTTGATACCTCCCCCCTTTTTCTCTCTAATATTTCATTCTAGCTTTCATTAAAATAAATAATCCTTGTTTGGTTTGATTAAAACTAGACTAAAAGTGGCTTTCACATAGGTTAAAATTTTGCAAAACCGAATACAGAGAACTGATCCAAACTCATATGTGCATCCTGTGAAACTTCAACAAATTGCCTTAATTTCAAAAGATCTGCTAGAATTGATGTGTTTTGAATCATATAAAATTTCCCTTAAAATGGAATTAACAAAGTTTTTCTACTAACAGGTCAGGCAACTGTAATTTAATGCCAGCTCGTGATTTTGTGCAAACAGAAACAATCCAAGAAATCACTTGACAAAAAAGTGCTGTTATTAAGCTAAAACTGAAACTATTTTTCTCCAGTGAGGAATAATAAAAAGTTTACCTGCTGTATTCGATGTTACAGGCCTTGCAACAGCTTCAGGCTTAGTTTCACAGAGAAAGTCATCAATGGAGGGGCTCAGGAGGGGTCTGCTCTCCTGCTGCTCATTCACCAGCTAGCAACAAAGAACCCCAGGTCACAGAGCGTTCTTGGGATGCAGTATTTACAGAAATAAAACATATTTGCACAGTATCATGTGCTTTATTTTTAATTGTGAGAGTAAGATATTTCAATTAGAAGATGTGCAAATAGCACTGGGATTAAAATTTTAAAAGAAGCTTTAGTCACTCTTTCAGGGCAAAATTATATTCCAGTTTTACAAATCACACAAAAATAAAGCAGCAAGATGATTTTTCCTTGGCAGTTATTGCATACTRTTGCTTATAGGGCTAAAGTATCCAGGGTCTGATGCAGCTCCCTTCAAATCCATGGTGAAGTTGGCCTTCTCTATCACCAGGAGGCTAAGCAGGGCTTTTATTTTTATTTTTATTTTTTTGGAAGTGGCCTTTTTTTCCCCACAAGTAACATGCTTCCCCACAGAAATAGCATTTCATCTTGCACATAAGCATTAGCCCATTAAACAATAACCTGCTGAGACAGAAAACACTTCCCTGCCATACAACGACGTGTGAATGACAGTGGATGGAGCCTGGTGAGTGTATGAACTTCCTGACTGTGGGAAGACTGATAAAAAACCTTTTATTTTGCATTTTTAATTGCATAAATGCACTGGTGTTCTGCTACCTGACAGAAATCTCTGTATTACAGGCCGTTTAATGTATTAGRAATTAAAAAGACAAAACAGTACAAGTCTCAGAAATAAAAGTCTCCTCTTTGCCATCTATCTCTGATTAGAGGATCAAGACCTAAGCTGAGCTGGAGGGATGTCTGATGGTGTGCCCTGCAGTTACTTTATCTTAATATCTTAATTTCTTTATCTGAAAATATGTTTTCCCACTGTTGCTTTTGTCTGGAGCTCTCAKCTTTGTTTTATCCTCCCTACTCTTCTTCTTGTGCTTCTGTGTTGACTCTTTTTCCATTTCCCGMATTTTCAAAATTTTCTCTCAGATATGTTTGAATTTCTAAATTTAGGATGCTAATATGGACTAAAACTGGCCAAAAAGTGTATTTACTCATCCTCATATTTGTTAAATACTGGCCCTGAGCTACTCCAGCAGCAGGATTATCTCKAAAGTTATTACAGCAAATCAGATTAGATTCACTGCTGTTCAGTGCTTGATTTCTGTACTGCAAAGTTGCAGGAAAATACCGGAGCTCTTGAAACAAAAAAACCCCTCAATTTTGATGGATCAAACASTGAAGCTGGTATCTAACACTGACTTGCTGTGTGTGTGCACAAAGGCATTTGCCCAGGACCTCAGAGCTTTGCACTGAAACACCAATTTCCACGAGTACCATGGAAGACAGATGAGTGATTGCCTGCCCAGCTGAGTGCAGCACAACCTGCAAATGTGGCCTCTGAATTTAGAAACCTGGCAGTGCTGCTGTCCCAAACTCCAAATGTGCAAGTGCTAAACCCAGACTGCAGATGCTCCTCACCAGGGATGTGATCATGGGGGTTTAACTCTGGACTGGCTGTCCAGGTTGCTGTCTCATTCAAGGCACAGAAGGCACTTGCTTAATTTGGTAAATCTCAACACTTGTTTGGAAATTGCATTTATATCAAATGCACATCTTTGATTTCCATTATCCCCAGGTCTACAAATTCACTGAATGCTGATATTTAAGACTTAACCTAATTTTTCTTTTTATGCTTTGGTAACAATCCTAACTCATGACTATTTTTGAAAAACATGAACCTGGATGCCTAGTTAAGTTTYATTCATGCTACTTTTAGTATTTTAAACTTTTATCCAGATATCAGCAAAAATTGATTGTGTATATTTTTCYTTTTGCATTTACACAGCATAAAGAAAAGTCTTAGACCATTTGGAGAGTGGCAGGAGGGATGAAAGAAGAGGTTGTATAGGAATCACTGTAAATAAAAAAAACTTCAGAGGAAATATTCCGTTCCTGTATCTATAAGACTGTCARTAGGGTACATTATCACATAAGATTCGGATGCTTATCAGGTTTCCCATTACATTCTGTGGAAATTTTCTTCAGTAGAAAAGATTGGGGGTAGGATGGAATAAAGCAAGATTATAATAACCGAAGCACCCAAGATCACTCATTGCAGGCAGTAAAGGACAGAGAATCCAAAGACTGACTGGAAAGGCAATTTATTGCCCAAACCTACTGCAGAGGTCAGAAAATAAACTCTGGGAAGATCAGAAATAATGCTAAGAATCAGAGTCATGAAGGGGAAGGAGACAAGAATAATAAAGATCTGAATTTTTTGAAGGTCTAACTGAAGTATGAGGGCTAATGKTTTTTTTTCCCTTTTCCAAGATGGTTATCATGTCCTTAGAATTTTCTTTATTATGTTTATTAGATTTAATTACATTTTACAGCAAGACCAAAAGAGTTTGAATTGCTTGTGCTRACAAAATGAAGATTGAATAGGAATGTAGTTACTCTTCATATACCCATAAAGGGAGATTGGTCAGATAACAYTGGAGGAGGAAAGTTATTTCAGCTGTAGGGAAATATGCTCCCATGGCTAAGGACTAGAAACTGTAGGAAAGGTTTGAAAGGTATTCAAAGATTCCTATGGAAAATAATCTGCTTTCAACTCAAATGTTTGGGTCAAAACAGACAGCAAAACTGATTGTGTCCACTTGTTCTCAATAAACACAAACTATGTATAGCAACAGGATATATTAGAAAAGTACCATTTTGACRTGAAACAGGCATTTAATGATGAATTAAGACATAACAAGTTAGAGTGCCAGGGGCTATTTTTTCTGTAGGGAAGTGGGCAGCGGGGTAGATTTTTGGCATTATTGTGTAWGCAGTGTCACTTGTTAAGCCCTTGGTCTCACACTCGGAATTTCATTTTGCTGCCTCATGTMCTGTACCAAATTTATCCACAGCTTAATTCTGCTCAACTTATTAGAGTTATATCAGGCATGAATTTGGAGTAGGGCATAAAAGATTTATGAGATGAAACCTATGATCTATATTAAACCAATAATTTATGGTTCTCAARCACCTATCAGGTTGAAAATCACAGAATGCTTTAAAACATTCATGAATCAAGCCTGGCACCACCTCAGAGCTGAGGAGTATTATCTATGTTACAGATGAGGGAAGCAAAGGGAAATCAGGAAAGCCACCAAGCATCTCTGGGTGCTGGAGAAGCAGCACTGGGGGCAGGAGTCAGTGGATTGATGTGCCCAATATTTGTACACACACCAAGTGGTGCAGACAGCCTGGGAAAATGGGGSTTTCTGAGTACTACTTTAGCCAGTGGGTGCCATAAATTCTCAWAATGTCTCTAAAATTTTGTTTGTCTCTTAAATTGTCTTTATAAGATTCATTTTGATTAAAGAAGAAGCCCACACGCTCCTTTAATTGAAGGATATGTGAGATCTGTGGAGGCTGCTATTCCCTATACTACCAACGCATCTGAAGACACTCAGCCATAGTACAAGATRCTGCGAAATTCAAATGAGTTTTCTGGGAACAGCACAACAGAAAAAGGTGGATTTCTTACCTCAGAACTGCTACTGGAATTTTTCATTCAAAAAAGCATCAAAGTGGGGCTTCTGGATGGTTTGGGAGAGATACTGGGAGAGTCAAAAGTACCTGATATCAGCACCACTGGCTCAAAACACTCAAAGCAAGGATTATTTAGCAGTGACTCTAAGGTACGGTCCTTATCCTATTTTATACACTCACTTACTGCTTTCTTGATCTTTATCTGTTTGCAGTGCACAAACCATGCTGGTTTGTTTCTTTTTAAAAATTTTAATAGGGCATAACATAATACTAGTCTTTAAGATAAATTATTTAGACTCTAAACTGGGGGGGGGGTTTCCAGTCAGGCATGGGCAGCTAATTAGCACCTATGTTTTGAGCACAGAGTGAACTAGTTCTCTTAAATTAAGTGCCCAATTCCCTCCATGTTCAATAGAGAGAGATAAATCCTAGAAAAGCAACTCCAGAGGGAGATCATGCCTGCCCAATTTAGTTTGTCCCTCAGGAGGCTCTCAAAGGCACCTAACTCCCCCCCTGGCTATATATGGGATTTATTTTAGAAGCACTGGCTCAAGAGGCATCTAAAATTCAGATGTAATTCGCTACCGAAGTGAGTTGGATTGGATTTTGGATTGGATCCATTTTGTTGCCTGAGCCTGATTGAATTACTCATGGCACTAATTTAGGAAGCCCCAAACTACTACTGGGTAATCCCCTGTACAGCTCAGCAGCAAAGCTGCTCCAGGGCACTGAGACTTTTTCCTGYACTGCCCACTCAGTGTGGTGAGTGTGGCTGGGCTGTGTCAGTGACATGAGCTGCTCAAACAGTGGTAATGAACAGAGAGTGGGCATGRGCACAGGAGATGGCAGGAAACATTTAACTCAGATTTTCTACTGGAAAAAATTAATTTGTGAACTTTGCTCTGCGAAACTTCTCTGCTCTTAAGGTGAGACTGGAAAAACAGCTAAAAAATTCAGATTGATTCCAGCAGCTTGTAAGTGTTGTGCTTAGAGACACCAGCAACTTTCAATCACTAATTATTTGTATGATACATAGCAGTGGTTTCTTGACAGACAGGCTCTCTGCACACATCTGGCACTTCATGATCTTTGGTGGCACTCACTGAAATAAGAGGAAGGGAGTCAATTGATTTCTACTATTTGTCTCTTTCTGAAAACTGATAAATGGGAACTACAATTAGAAATAGAGGTTATTGTTGTTTAKATAATAACTGAAATTATCGGCCAGACATGTGTGTCTGTGGATCATTATCTTGGCAGGATAAGGACTGGAAGACTTCCTTTTCTGATTGARGAGATGTTTGGAGAGGGAACGCCTGACAAAATCATCAGTCTTGTGATAGGAGTTAAAYTGGACATGCTTTGTTTTACTGCACTCACTTTTCTAATATAATTTTAAAGATTTCACAATCAAAATTACTGCTTCACTTTACTTTACTTAGTCTTTTTTACTAAATGTGATCACTACTTGGTTTTTCGCATCATCCTCATGCYAGGGTGACAATTTTTTCCTTCTCTACCAGGAATGGATGTCCCAGTGAAGCTGACATGAGAGCCAAATATTTGGTTTTCACCAGAAGAGAGAATCAATTCACATGGCACATGGTACAACTGACTCCTGCCTCATGTGATTTGTGGGAAGCTCTAAAACTGAGATGAKTTCATGGTACCCTCTTGCAAAGAGMATTTTGGTGTTGCTGCCTCTCTGAAGACCAGCCTTGCTCACCAGGTGATAACCAATGCTCTGTTGCTAGGCAGTAGGAAGTGTGTGGAGTGACCTGTGAATCACAGGTGACAATTTCTTTATCTGAAATCACACAAACCAAATCACCCCCCAGAGCTTAGGCCTGTCAGGGTTTGTGTGAAGTTAGAGAAGCTGTGGGAGGATTGCTGTAGACACTGCACTGGATATTTGAATTCACGTGCCAGCTGTGTTGTTTAAAACCTCTGCTTGTGTTCCATGTGCATAAAGAGCAGTTGCATTGCTGAGTGRCAATTCTTGCTGGGATCCCTCTGTCCCTGTGTGTCCAAGGGCTGAGCTGTACAAGTGATGGTGTGTTTTTGCAAGGTACAATTAAACATCTCACAGTTTGATATCTCCTTCCCTCTCTTCAAGCTGGTCTGGCTAAAGGAGCCATGGGAGCTGTGTCTGACCCCTGCATTTTGGCCTTGCTCCAGCAATGCACTTAAACATGCTCTGCAAAACTCAAGGTTAAGCACGTTGCTCTTGTCATACTTTAACTGTGAYTGACAGTTCGGCCTCTACCACAGAGAAATGTGATTTATTGTAAATCTGCCTGTTGCATCCCATGACTGCATCCTCTATGCACTTTTTTAAGTTAAAGGAAGCTGTTATCTAAAATGGAATGCCTTCCCCTCCTGGGTGTTGGAAGCTTTTATTTATCATTTGGCCATGAGCTTTCTTTGTGGTGTTACCTGGTGATTTCTGATTTAGGCTCTCTCCTACCCCATATCATTATCTAGGCTGAGGATCTACAACAGTGATCAAACACAAAATTTTGTCATTGCCATAGGAGATCCTAGCTATGTCTTTGCATACTGGCTGTAATTGCTTGGAAATCATATGGATTTTGTTGTCCTCTCTGTGGATTTTTCTTCTCAAACAAATTTCTGCAGTGTATCCACAGTTAGGCCATGGTTTTGGATGTCCTACTGTGCTGATCATAGGATTCAAATSGTAAGTTCTTGTCATATGGCCTTTCCCTTTTTAGGAATGTTCATGCCATGTCTGGCTGCTTTGGGTTGTTTTCAGCAGACTGAAGAACTTGAAATTCATAAGCTGTTTGTGAACTGCAATTCAGTAGAACAGTTTCACTGAAAAAAACAGCAYGTTCAGTGAGTCTAGAACTGTAGCACATCGTTTGCAGCTCTCTAACAGGACAGTATATTGCTAGAGCATGAATAAAGAGCCAAGAAGTTTCTGACAAGTATCCTCTATTACTATAAAAAACAGGGCTAAACTGGTGTATTATATTATTCACAGAAAAGGTTTGCCTAATCTTTCTGTCCTTAAGGAATAGTAAGGCATTTTACAATGTATGAAACAGTATGGTTAATTTTTTAAATTTATTGAAAAAAGACACTATCAATTCCCATGGTAAATTCAAATTAAAATTGTTATTTCATGGAAAAATGTATTTAATTCATGTGACAGAGAAATCTACATAACTTGAGGAAAGCAGCCAATTTATGTCTTTTAAGCATATTGTCAAGACAATTTTATTGTACTCATGAGAATATTTCTGCTGAAATTATGCATACTGCCCTAAAAGCAATAAATGTTGAGCAATATTTAACTTAGAGGTAAAGAACCAATTAATATTTGTACTGCTAAGCATGCATTTATTCATTTTTGTATTTCTTTTTTTTTTGCTCTTCATGTATTTACCCTGTCATAAGAATAGATGAAAAAGATGTAAGTAGGACTTAGGAAGTGTCCCCTGATAAACTACTCAAAGCTTTTATAATAAATCAGATTTGAGATGTACAGAAAATAGCACTAATGCATTTATCATGAATCCTTTAGAAAGAATCAAAAAATAGGATCTCAGCTCTAGTTGTCCTAAAATCAGTGAGGAAATTGCCACTGTTCTCAGAGGGAAGATTGGAATGTAYAGTGAATTCTTGTACTCCAGACTTTGATAATAACAGAAGTTAAAACTGGCATGATTTTTGCCCTTTTTACATGAATGTATATCACTTAGAATGGAGTGGATTCTGGTTTTGGTTGATGTGAAAGAGAAGGGAAGCTAATTACATCCACGGAATCATCCCACCATTCTGTAATAATGTTATTGAGAAAACATTTATGGRGTGGGCTGGAAGTCAGTGCAAGCCTAATGCTAAGAAGCTTAAAATGAACATGATTGATTCAAATGGGACTGTTAACTTTATATGGAAAACTGTGATTATGCAATCAAATCCATGTAGGGAGCCTTGATACACACATCAGAAAATCTACTAACAACACTGGGAGCTGAATATTAGCTACCTTTAATCTGTTTCTTCTACAAAATTGAATGGAAGCATTTAAAAGTCTCATGTTAGAGATTAAAAAAAACCCAAACAACCCACCAAAACCCACAGAAAAGCCCMAGAACAAAMCAAATTTWAAAAAAGCTTAACAACGCAAGCAAAAAAGAAAACCAAACCTAAGCATAAACATACCACCACCACCAAAGTAAATAAATGCATACATAGATACGTACATACATACTTACAAACATATATAAAAGCAAATGAAAACCAAAACACCAAAACAGTGGAATTTAGGCAGTGGAAATGTTTGAGTATTTTATTCAGAAGCCCTTAAGCAAATATAAATGTGCYTAGATCAACTACGTATTGGCATGCAAATGAAGCTCACTTAAAAAAAAATAATAGTTCCTACTCTGAATACTAACTAATACCTTACAGACCATAAAAAAGCCTTAAGCATCTGGTGGAGTTAATTGGGGTGTAGTCATGAAACATATCTCTTTTTCTGACATGTGCTGTAGCCTGCAGTTTTCACARGGGAGGATAAATTTCAGCATGTTTCTTATAATGTAATTTTAGCCTTTTAAATTTACTCTTTCCAATTCAAATTCGTAATCTTAAGTGTTCTGTAGGTTAACGTTTTAAACTATAAGTGCTCAAGATCAAATCTGTGCTCTGAGCAATGGCTGTGAGGGTGCTGTCAAYTCTAAGTAGGCAGCTCCTGTATTTTTCACTCACAAGCAGAGGTGCGGAATAGCTTTCAAGATACACTTTGCATTTATTTTTCCTGCTGGTGAAGTTTTCATGGACTCACATTTCTGTTCCATATAGCTCCAAAGTATGTAACTCCAGAATATATTTGCCACAGGATTGTCCTGGATGTGAATCCCCTCCTGCAGTTATTTCTTTCTGTTTTCTTTACAGGGATCCTACCATGAGTAGCTTTCCAACTCTAATAATAATCTAAATTAGGTGTGATGGATCTGGGACAAATAACTCTTGTGACGCTAAGAGTTTTCTTTTGTTTTTGCTGGCAAAGCATTTAAGCATGAACTTTTTTACTGCTCAATAAAGCAGTTAATCATATTTTAAAATATAAGCCTGGGTCGAAGTGTGTGATTGAATCAGATCCTTTGAAGTTCACTGACCTGTAGTAAATTGGGAATTTTCATAGCTGATTGCACAATTAAACTTTGGCTTCAGGGCACATTTAGATTTAAATTTCTCATTAGAAAGTAATTCTGAAGAAAGGGTTTTTTCTTTGACAAATGCAAAAAAGCTGTGAACAGGTTAAACAAAAATTTTCTTTTGCAATTAAAACCAAACTTATGCATGATTTTTCTCATTTATTTCTTTCCTTCAGGTGGAAGTATATTGGTTCATAGCTTAATATCCAGTTCATCTTTGAACCTTCTTACACCYTTTCTAGGTTCTGCTCATATTAAAAAAATACCTTTTTTTAGTTTGTCCCAGTCTCTTATAAATTATCTTAAAAAAGATAAAGGGAGACAGCAACATGGATAGAGTTATGTTCTACAAAATCCTATTAGAACTGAAAGATCACTCTCTTGATGCTTGAAGTATTAAATTTGGCAACTACTGAATCCTTTTTCACACCAGTAAGTGTGAAGAAAGTGACTTTTATGGAAGGTAATTGAGGGCGGGAAGACAGGATTACAAAAAATAGACACTGAAAGGTCTATTCAATTACCAGGAATACCCCTCTGCTTATTGTAGCACACTCATTACTGCTGGAATGGTGATTGAGATTCCCAGCTGTCATATACTGCCAAAGCCCCACAGGAATCTGCAGTACTCCTTTGGTTCATGATATTTGAAGATTTGCCTCCAGATCTGATGATATAAAACCGTATCTGATGATAGAACATAATCTACGAATTGAAAACCTAATTTAATTTAATTCACGGTATTTATGTTGAAAAATAGGTGTCATAYTTTACAAGCTGGGCTTTGCCAGGAGCATTACAATAAAATGTGACTATTTATCTGTCTTGTTCTGTGCTGGATATGTTTTTAATGTTTTCCAGAGGAAGATAGTAAAGAGACATATTTCAAGATACAAATTCAGGGGCCTAGTGCATTGTCACTATCAAAAAGAGGATTTAGAGACTCTTCTTTGTGTATCAGATTTCAATTATGCTTCCTGTGGAGTCTGCATCCACAGTCAGACATAATTAATCCTCCATTCATACAGGATTTTGGAAATGGGAGATTTCTCTTTATTTTCTCTTAGAAAAGCCAGTGCTCCTCTGTCTGGGATTGATCTTTGCATTTCACTTGCAGGATTTTTGCTTAGGTAGCTGTAAGGCTGGAGCAGCAGAGGTACCCAATGTACTGAATAACTTCCTGAGATGTGGATCTGCCCACACTGGGTTTGGAGATCATGAGAACTTTGGGAAGACCAGGCCTTATTCTCCTGACCCATCTGGCTTGGGAAATTTGCAGTCAATTTGGAACGGGTTCCACCCCGTGAGCAGCAACCACATCCATCTGTTTCATCATGTAAAGAGCAGAGACAGACACTGGGATGGGGATGGTTGACACAGCGGAGCGTTATCCTGCATGGATGGTTGGGATGAGGGGTTTACACGGACACACRGCAGTGACAGCATCTCAAACCAACACTTCAGCCACAAACGACGTATGCAACGTGGTCGCACAACTGCACATCACACATACATGATGCAGAGATGGCTATGGAAAATACTCACTTTTTCACTCGATTCTGCTTCCTTTTGGCTTCTGCACCCCTTTGGTGCATAGCAGGGAAGTAGGTATTTGTGTTTAGTGGAAGAAATTACACTGACTAACATACATAAGCATTTTACTCATAAATTTATCATGGACTATTGCTGAGGAGACTGACAGACAGCCACTACAAATGGTGTGTTAAACATTTAATGAACCCAGGCTGAACTCCTGGCCCTGTTGAAGCCAATGGAAGTTTTCCATGTCAATTTTTTTTAGGGTGCAGTGAAGGTTTAGAAKGGGTGGCATTTTATGTGGGCTTCTAATTGTTAATCACTTAGTAGAAAATGAGAAATGATGCCTTAAACAGAGCATCTTTTTCCCGTGTGCAATTTCTTCACAGACATTAGAGTTCACCATGAACAAAACCTGGTGTTCAACAGGGGCTGAGGAGGAGGTGCCAGACCTGGTTTCCAAATTAGTAGATGGTATTTCTAGAATGTGTATTAGTGCAGCACATCTGCGATGCTCTGCTAGAGAAGTACGTGTTGGTGTGTGTGCATCTTAGGACTTTTCTAAAGTACAGTAGCTGTTATCCTAAATCRGGAGAGGAATAAAACGGGATTGTGGATTTCGTTTAAGGCTCTCACATAAAAATAACTTCCAGCAATTTCCATTCCCGATGAGCTGGAAGTATTTGTGCGCAGTAAATATTGGCAGTAAAGTAAAAGCTCTTGCCTGGGGAACAAATTCGTGTACGTGAGCAACATGAGGGAATAAAATTCACTCTCGTAACGAGAGTGCTCGGATTTACGGGAGTGTTCAGTCACTGTCTTTAAGAAACCAAGGGAACCACCAAATGTTTGGTGGCTACTCTGAGGTGTGTGTAAAGTTTGGTGTGGGACGTACATCCTTCCTTCGACTGAAGGTGCAGAAATGAAAGCAATGAGATGTGCAAAGTCACATATTCTGATCCAGATCAGGAGCAGAACCCCAGTGAGAGCTTAGGAATGGGATTTGAGAGATYGGAAATGACACTATTGTGAACTAATTCTTATTTTACATATGCACCGAATGGGGTATATTTTAATACATGAATTGCAAATAAGCACTCGCGGCATGAAAACTGATGGCATGAATYAAAACCGAGATATTAAACTGGCTTTAAGCAACTTTCTGGTAACTGAACTGCGCGGGGAGGGGGGGAGAAAAAAAAAATGCATTTTTGTTTAAATTTTCCCGTCAAAACATCTGAACCCCCATGATTTATCCCGGGCTATTTTCCCCGTTCAGTGAAGCACCGGGACGCGGCACCGGGGACCGGCCCAGCCCCCTCAGAGCCCCGCGCTCCGCCCACCTGGGATGCCACAGTGAGGAGGGGCTTTTCTTCTGCAGACTCCTCTCTCGGAATCTCCTTCATCACCATGGCCACAGCCTTATCGGCCGCCCTAGCGCCTTTGCCCTACAACAACAGCGAAACCAACAATGGAGCCAAGTCAGCAGCGGGCTCCGAKCGCCCCCCGCGCCCCCGCGCCCGCCCCGGCCCGGCGGGGCGCCTGGAGGCCGAGCCCGGCTGGAGGCAGGACACGCGCACTGTTTAAAAATAATAATAATAATAATGATAATAGTATAACAAATGGTCCGTGAACCCAGTGGTTAAGGAGACAGTTGGGGTCTAGCCGTGGTCTGGTGGCTCGGTAGAGTTGCCCCAATGAAGCCAACAGGAACCCGGCGCTTCCCKGCTGGAAGCGCCCCGGTGCCAATTTCTGCAGGATAGGATCCCCAGAGTAGTGAGGGCTGGAGGATCCGCCCCTTGATTTAATTTTTGTTACATAAAAGTTTATATCCAAAATAGGTCTTTGGTTTTTTTTGTGTTTTTTTTTTTTTTTTTTTTTTTTGCATTAAAAATAGCACCAAGCCAATTTTTACTTTTCCAAATAAAGCACAGTTCCTTATTGTTCACTGAGGCAAACTCCCTGAAATTTGAATGTATAATCTGGACCCACAGAGTTTTATAGCTCTAGTAACATTTTAAAAAGCAATTTACATCATATAAACAGTCTGGGTTTTTGCTAACAACATAYGGAGCCAAATTCTGCCATCGTAGGCATTGCTACAGCTCTCCTTAAAATGATCATTGCTGTTGAACTTAATGTA
This sequence comes from Malurus melanocephalus, assembly GCF_030028575.1. Classification (NCBI taxonomy): domain Eukaryota; kingdom Metazoa; phylum Chordata; class Aves; order Passeriformes; family Maluridae; genus Malurus; species Malurus melanocephalus. The sequence goes on along the minus strand of NW_026623649.1, from coordinate 86,684 downwards.
AGGATTTTTTTTTTAAACTTGACTTTTCTTAAATTTCACCTACTACATTGTAAATGTTCAGCACAAAACTGAGATATTTTAACATTATTTAATATAAATTAGCCAAACAAAAAGTGCACCAACATTATGTGCGGTACTGTTTGATGCCATTCTTTTTATTTAATGAGCGTCTTTATGATCTTGATTCTCATGGGTTTCTGGACCTTGATCTTTTGTCTTATTTTGATCTCTGCCTCTTGCAAGTGACAGAGAAGGTTGGAGCTTACACATAAAGCATCGCAGCAGAGCTGTGTTATGGCAYTGACCCTGGCCAGGTCCTTGTTATTACACTTTAAAAGCTCCCATTGATTTCCATGGACATTTTAGCTGTGCAAGGACTGCAGGATCTGGCTCCATAAAAGAAGTATTTTACACTGGACTTAAATATATTTAAATACTTAAAAGTCTGTTAACAGAAGGGGTTCTTTACTAAGACATCATATACAAGAATTACCTCCACTAGCAGTGTGTTCTGTGTCAGGTAACCCCCCACTACTGCTTATATTGAACTACAGTTTGTTTCAGAAACATTTCATCAATTGCAGGTAAAACCATTACGTACTATTGCAGGTTCTAAACAGATTTTATTACTGGTCAGGTCAATATTAGATTAGCTTGCTTGTGCAAAACATCACAGATACCCTACAGAGAGTTCTTTGCATGCTGCAAGAAATTCTCAGAGCAGAAGTGTCATAAATGATAAGCATGCTGGATTTGTGATGCCTTTGATATCCAAAGAACTGCAAAGTCATTGTAAAATTAAATATATTAAATTCAATGAGAATTACATTTAATTGGTAAGCATATCAAAGGTTCTGGGCCAATTACGTGTTTGTTCATGATTCATATGACATATTCCAGGTCTATGAAGTTTGTTTCCAGTATGACACATGAGCTATCATTAGCTAGTACTAATAGCATGCTATTGGTCTTTATATAATGTAGTCCTTTGGTGCTGAGTGCTAGGACAAAATATTTTATCAGCTAGGAAGGATGCATTGGAAAGCATGCAGTGCTTTTTATTTCTTGCAGAGAAAAACCCACCAAAGCAAAGGTCAGGTCACTTTTTTGAAGACAGAGCCACTTTTTCTTCAAGGTTTCACCTACTGCCTGAAAAGAGTCATGATACTCGTATTAGTGCCTGCTGTTCATCCTCCACACACGTAACTGCAAAGCCCTGGGAGTGGCTGACACCAAATATAAAATCTGTCTCACCAAAAGTGGCCATGCTGCAATGAAGAATAGCAACCCAAAGAATACCTCTGTGCTGTTTTTAAGGAGCAGACTTTGTTTATTAGCTAGGCAAAGCAAGTGGGTTGATGTTACCGTTTTAATTTTTTTTTTTAAGTTAGAACTTTAACTTTCCTAAAAGACTGTGTGTAAGTCAATTTGACATTTCTGGCTACTCAGCCTGTGGTACGTAAAACATCTTGAAAATAGAAGTTGATAGCAATTTCCTGGATACCAAAGAGAAAGTCAATGCACTGGAATAGCTTAAATTGTCAGATTCTGCTGGAGAGATACACAGGGGAGCAATTCACTGGAAAATGCAGGTTTTTATTCTGTTGACTAGAAATTAATATTGCTGTCCAGTGTAAAGTAGGTAAGCTTGAAAATTKTGGTCTCTCTTCACTGTAGTGACCACTATGTAGCCAATTCCTAGCTATGAACCAATTAGGCAGAAGAATTGGAGAGAAATAAAATCGKTTTTTCTGTGATCAGGATAACTTTGTTACTGTTGTGAACTGCAGCTGAAATTAAAATCTACAACACATTTATTCCAACAACTTTTGAAGAATTATTATTTCTTTAAGGAGCTGTTAACTTGGCCTCCTTCGATACTAAGTGTTGTTTCTCAGCAAGCCAAAGTGCTGTATAAATTTACCTGCTACAGAAGTTTATTGCTCAAACACTGTAATTCTCTAACAGCTAATTTTACACTTGCCAGGACTTAAAAATGAACAGTTTGTTGGTGGTGGAGATTTGCAAGGTAAGTTACTTTCTTATGTAAACCACAGTTTAACAATTCAGTAAATAAATTTTATCATTCCCTATTAGTTTGCAATATAGAAATGGAAACAATTGTAATGTAGAACATGACAGCCCATGTATGAATCATGACAAATGTGAATTGATGAAGGAAAAAATGTSTTATTTGTTTTAATGGAACATACTGCTTAAGCAAAACTGAGAAACGTGGCAGTATTTYGTTATTTGACACATTAAAAAAATTCAACAGTTCCTTTAGGTAATGTCTCCAAAGCAAAATAAGGAATAGAGTTCAGAGTATYCCCCTCATGCCAAATCTTTATATTAGCATTGGGTTCAAAACTCAACAACAATTTCTCTAGGCTTTTCCTTTGGGATTGGATAATGGATAGGAACAGACATTTCCAATAGGAGTATTCCTATTTAGCAGGATTTTGTAAAGAAATACTTTTTCTTCTGCTGCTGTTTCTGAATAGTTCCAAATTAAATTTTGAACAAGTCACACTATTTAGATGTGGTACTTAGTAATGAGTATTTAATTAAATTGCTGTGAGAGCACATTAATGTAAATTTCTAGGGCAGCATGAAGTTGATYTTTGTTTTTCTGTAAGTGATGCCTGTAGCTTTGTAATCATGCTCATGGATGATAAAGCTTTAAGTACTTGGGACCAGCTGATCACCTTCAGATCCTCATGGGCAGATCAGAATAAACACATGGTCAGACTTGAAACATTACTATTCAGTTCAATACTATATAATTCTGTCATTATTTTCTTCATTACAATGATTTGCAAATTTGTTCTTGCATATGAAAAGCCAACAGCCAATGCATTATAAATGTTTAACATTTTGACAACAGTATTTAAACTATAATGATTAATTGCAGAAATTCTTTGTTGTCATCTATGCAATAAAAGGATTTTATCTGAAACCATTTTATAATTAGAAGTTTGCTTCTGACAAATATTTAAGACACTTGAATACCAGGTACTTGAAAATATGAAGGTACTTGAATCCCAAATTCACTTCTCAGGAATATTTATAGTACCTATTCTTGTGAGAAAGTGAGCAGAAAGAAATTGAATGATCAGATTTTTTTTTTTATTATGTATACATGGAGAAAGTATTTAATCTTTACACAGACCTGTGCTGTTCCATTTGTTTTCCAAAGATCCTACCAAGCTGTTTCAGCTTTAACTGACACACTGCAATGCATTGCTGTTCACTGAGCTATGGGAAATCATCTCAACKTGGGCATGTTTGAATTTAAGCTTCTGTAAAATGCAAGTTTTAAGACAGCTTTCCTTGTAAAGGAATTTGATAGATAAAATAATTGGTTTTCAGACAGTGCTGGTGCAGGTATGACAGGGAGTACTGGTTTCATACCATCTCTCTTTCTATCTGAGGAGAAACAGGAACACCTTGCTGCATTTATGAATGTAATGTCAAAAAAGTGGCCACTTGTCCTGAACTTTCCCACCGGGCTATTAAATTGAAGTGTTTWAAATCAAAATATCATCAAACCCCACCAGTTCAGGATGTCTTGAAGTACCCATTTGCACTTTAAATATCTTTAATACGTTGAGAGGGGCTTATGAAAGATGCGTTATGAGAACTCTTAAGTTTTCATAGCTGTTGTCCTCCTGTGTTGGGAGGAAGAACAGGGAGAGCTGCTGAACATGTTGAATTTGGGAGGCTTGGCTGCTTTCCAGATCCCCCAGCAGCTGATGTATTAGAGTATCAGCTAAGCAGACTATTCAAAATGGCTGTATACTCCACAAATCTTCCTGTTTTGTGCAATTTAAAAAGAAAAATGAAGGGGAAGCTTGGCTTTATCTTTTTAAATTATGCAGTRCTTAGATTTTTACCTCTCAAAATGAACACACACAGCTATGTAATGGTACCATGGGAGTTACAGTGTCCACAATACAACTGTGGATTACATAGAATCTGTTTATTATTTCAAATTTTTCCTTCTCAGGCTTCTATGTTCATGTTCTTTGCATACGTCTTTCTTCTCATCTATACTTTTCTACTTTTTTTTTCTAGTGGTTTTATAGCTTGCATTTTACATATAATTAAAAATAATGAGAAACTTGCCTGGTGAGGCAGTTTTATGAACCAATACAAGATCGATATTTAAACAGAAAATTCTGTTTCATCAAAGCTCTTGGTAGTTTTTTATTGTAAGCCTAATAAAGTCATGTATATATCTAAGATAAATGGGAACATGATTCCTTTAGRCTGACTGTGGTGAGGAAAAGTGAACAAGCTCTCAGTCCTTAACTGGAGGAAACATCATCAGGGTAGACCAGCTTTCAGAACCTGAGCTATTATTATATAGCATTTATATCCTTTGAAACATCTTATCAAGCTGTGTTTGTGATGACCCAAACTCTTCTGACTCACAACTTTAGTAGTTCATTCGTGCAAAATTATGATGAAATACAGAGTTTGCTACGGAGAAGGAAGCAGCTATAGGAAGGCTTGCCCATGAAGTAATTTGCAGTAAAGCAGCTAAATCCCTATTGGCTGAGTTCACAGTGTTCTATTCCTCTTTAATTTCTTTCCCATTTTTTTCATTCCTGTGCTGATGGAATAACAGATCTCAGTATTAATACAGGAAGACTTTACCACATACAAGAAAAATGGCAAAGAAAGAGACAAAAGCTGATAAAAGGAAATCAGCATAAATATCAGCATTCACATTTACCCTCACTGGGTTGTGTCTTATATCCATTTAAATGTCGATAGGGTGGTTAAATTGCATTCCAGTTTGAGAAGCATTTGCATTGAAATGGCACTGTAAGGTTTTCTGTTTATTGACTCTCAGTAACTGATGCAGCACGTGTGCTCCCTGGAGAAGCTGTCTCAATCTGAAGCCCATAGATCCATTCCAAGAGCCAAGTGGGACGGCTTCCAAAGCATCTCTGGTGGAAGCTCTGTGAGACCCATTTTGCTCTCAAGAACTTGTGCAAAGTTACTGTGCTTAACACATCTGAATGCAAATTGTGACTGGAAGTTTCTAAACAATTTTACCAAGTCTAATTCATTCTCTATAAGCTAGTATGATTTCTGCAAGCTAATAGGAGGAGGAGGAGGTGAAATAAGATTTTTCCTCTCTTAAGTTAAAAGTTTTCCTCTCTTAAGTCTCTATGTRTATTTGGAATATACATAGAGAGTGCACATTTTAGTAAGATAACAACACTCTAATGTTGGAACAATAATGATTTAACTGTAAATAGTAAATCCAGCCTGGAATACAGAGCAGGGTTGGTAAGAAGAAGGAGGTCTGGAACAGAACTAACTACTTAGAGGTTGTTTAAGGTTCCAATCCTTTTATGAACAAGTTATATAATATATCTCCTTGTGATAGAAGGCTTGGATGAGATGTTTGGCAGTCCTTTCTTTGCAATTCTCATCTTATAACAAAACCATTGTGAATATGTAGAAACTTTTTAGCACTTACTAGATTGACTTAATAATCTGGAATTGCACTACCAAAGGAGTGAGTCCTTTGCACAATGGTGTATGACTTGAAAAATCTTAGGGAGTAGCTGTGTAATTTCTTTCATCTCTGCTTAGTGTGTGTCAAGGAACTTTGTGAAATCATTTGATTAAGCAACTGGCAATTTTAAATTTGTTTGGTAGTCTTCAACAGAGAATTTATACTGAAAATTAAGAATTAATTTTCTCTCTTATAATTTGAGTTCCTTTTATGTTGACTTCAGTATCATGAGCCCCAATTATCACATACACATAGCAGCAGAATTACTTGTTATTAGTAGCTATATTGCCATGATWATGCATGTGCTGAATTAGAATAAGAGATTCTTTTGGTACTAGTTCAGTGAAAGTGAAATTCCAGGAGATAGATCACTTTCAAAATAAACAATTAGTGACTAATGTGCTGTCGTTTAAATGTGTGTTTACTGCACACATGATGTGTAAAGGATGAAGTTTGCTCCCTCATTTCCTCCCAGCATATGATGTATTRTTCTTTGAAGTGGTAGGGGTTCCTCACCTCCTGCTGCACAATTTTTATAGTTTTGTTTCATGAAACGTTCAGAGAACTCAGACTAATTCTGCTGAGGAAAAGCAATGAAATAAACTGCGAGGTGGTGGTATTTTATGTGGAAAAATCAGTGGCTTATCAGCGGGCATTTTGTAGGAAATGCAGAGTATAAAACATTGTTCTGAGTTAACTGGAGCAGGCAAGCTGTTAGAAGGCAGCTGTTTCTGAGCCTGTTTTACAGAAACTGTTTTATAGSTGTAGCAGTAGGGTAACCCTGAGTAAAATTAACAGCTGTTCTTATTTAACCTCAGATAATGGCTTGAGCTACAATGCTCCAGATAAACATTTAATTTCTTGCATGCTTGTCACAAATGTTTATAGGTGTTGGGAATTTTGCTTTTGACAGTTTTGCTTGGATCTGCTTTTGTATTATCTTTGCTGTCACTGTGAGAGAGCATTCTGTACTCTCAATTGTGCTGTCCTAAGAGTCAAAACACGAATTTATTGATGTTAATATAGCAAAGCAGTGTTGTCCAGAGCAAAATGTGCAGTGCCCCATGTATTTGTTACTGGAGAATTTCTCTAGATTGGGCAGAGACTCRTCAGACGTTTAGAATGAGAAGAAAGGCAAAGAAATAAATATAATTTAAAAGATAAAGAAATCTCTTACAGAGTGAGAGGAAGGCTCTGAATGCATACTAATGTGATCATACGCTATATCTACAATTCTGTGAGAGTTTTAAGATGATTTTCAAGTCCTGAAACTGTGGTTTTCTGCACAGAAAAGAACTGGAACGTCTGTAAAGAATACAACAGAAATTTTTATCAGAACTGTTGGAAAGACATAACAGTTGCCTGTTGTTTCCTCTGGTTTTTACATTACCAGATTAAGAGCCCACATGGCTATTTTCATGGTAAAGACAGTTTTACTTTTTATTTGAATTTCCTAGGGATGGTATTGTTTAGCAAAGGTGGAATTATGTTGAATGAAGGTGACTGTTCAGATGACCTGTTATTTCAGAACCAGATAAAATTCTGAATACTGTTTTGAAAAATAAGACTTGTATTTAAATAAATGGATTGGTATTACTAGGTACCTAATATCAGAACCATTTAAAATTGTATTAGTTCTTAAATTACTTATTTTGATTGTTCTGGTTTTGTTTGTGAAGGATGACAGCTTGGGTGCTGAAGACAGTTTGTAATGCATCGTCACCACTATTAACTCTTATTGAAGATTAGGATGAAAATCTCAGGATTTGAGTTATATAAATATGGGGTAAACATGATGTGATCAAAATTCATGTCCTCAGCCTAACATTTTCATACAGATACTTTCATGGTTTGTGTATAACCGTACAAGATTTAATTCTGTTTAGGATTTTTGTTTTTCTTTGGCTCACTTGTTAAACACCTTGCTCAAAGAATATTAAAAACAATGAATGGTTTTATAACCATGAAATGCTAAAATATATTTAATCCCAACAYGGCAATAAATATGATTCTACCATGTAAAAGGATAGAAAGATGGTGAGGCAGAGAATTTACAAAACAAAGTAGTAACAAAGGATAGGTGGAGATTTGTCATCTGGGTTTGTTTTGAAGCACATTGATATTACTTTCTCATCATCTGTGATTAGACCTGGGCACGTTAAATAATGAAAACATGTCATACTGGATGGCAGGTTTGTAAACAACAGATCAGCATACTTTATGATTGAAAAATACTTTTAGGACTTATTTTCTTGACCTATATGAGTTCTCCCCAGCCACCACTATTCTAAATGATGCCAGGATAAATTTAGCCCTTCCTGTAATACAAATATTTGATTCCCATCAACATAACATAAACTCTTGATACCATTGAATTTATTATGTTTTTTGTTGGGTTGGTGTTTGGTGGGTTTTTTTTGGTTTTTTTGGTTTTTTTTTGCTACAGCCTTAAGATTTGTCCCCTTTCTAGAGTGAATGGTGTCAAAGTAGAACTCTTTTAGCACTTTGGTCATAAATGGTCTTTGTGCTGTATCCTTGACCCAAAATTCATYCTGARTCTCTTKTGCTGKGTGTTCTTTGTAACAAAGGGTTCCRAATCTGAGTGTACTTACCTCTAGAATAAAACTCTATTTTTAACCTGTATAGTAGAGTGTGTTTACCCCTTATTTTTATTCCCTAAAAAGAGTAGATTGTCATTTATCAGACAATGGCAATGGATGAGGAATTGAAATAACAGTGWGACTGCAAAATAACTTCATGTCCCTGACCTAGACATGGCCTCTGCATGCACTTTCAGCTTCGGAATGATCTCATCTGAAGTGCTAAAGTATGTTAATGCTGCTTTTGCAGCATTAACAGCATCATATAAAAGCAGCATTAGCAGCATCATATAAACCCATTTAGAGAGGATTATGCTACTGTCCCTTCATTTACACAGTTTGGAAACCTTTGGGGAGAAATTCTTAAAATTGAGGTATTATGATTGTGCTTTTAAAAGATCTTCCTAATTCTCTGACGTGTGCTGTTAGTGTGGAGAATGGACTTTTCTACTCTAATATTGTRAATGCATTGTAATTACAAACATGAAAATGAAAGAAATAAGTAGGTACATTAGTAGATAATTATTTCTAGACCTAATCAGAAGTTCAGCWGCAATGGGCAGGGACACCTTTYACTAGASCAGGTTGCTCAGAGTCCCATCTGACCTGGTCTTCTATCTTCACTGTTGAAGATAATTTTTTAGCATAATGGGACATATGAGTTACATTCATATAAACCTGCTCTTTTGTGTTTATTTGCACGTATTCTGTACTCTTTTTTGCTTAGGTGGATTTAATTTCATTTTTATATCAATGACAGTGATTAGCACTTGGCCTGTTCTGCAAGGAGCTGAAAGCAACATCTCTATTTCTGGAAGCCTGCATATCACTGATATCAGATATTCTCTGTACTGTTTGCTTGAATTGGCATTCACCATCTCCTATAGAAATTTCTTGTACCTGCTTTACTTACTTTTGCTCACTTATAAAGTAAAAAGCATCTATTAAAGGGAAAAAAGAGAATATTATGTATTTATTCACTCACTTTGCACACCATTTTTAAATTTATGCTTTAAGAGTGTAATGCTTATAAAGTGTTCTATGTTTTGCAGTCCCCTTGTGCTTAGGTTGGCAAGTTCCTCATTAGGGAAACAAGTTCTCTGCTTTTATTTCTGTAATTCCACAGTATCACAAAATTCAGTTGCTAACTATCAGTTTGAGGATGTCTGCAGTGTAATTAAAAAGGTGGTGAGTCCACACTTTTTACAGCAGCTTAGTTTGGCTGGTAGTGTAGCAATTTTGTTTAATAAAATCTCTGTGGGTATCTACAGCATAATATCTGTGACCAAGCAGTAAAAGCAGCTGGGAACGGCAAACGGCTCTTATGGAGAAATTCTTAATTCTCAAAACATCTTAATTAAGATTTTATATGCAAAAAAATTGCTAAATCATCAGTTATATTTTCCAAGAAGCTTCCATTGCAATTACTTTTTTGGGGTGTAAGTGATACAACTTGTATTTCAAAACTGGCTTCTGGTACATAGAAAACCCCTTGGATGTACAATTGCTCCAGTTAATGGATTGTGCCTCTTCAGCTGGGCTGTCAAATCTAACACCAGGCTGTCCTGTGTAGTTAAAGCTAAACTGAATGTCCCCCACCCTCCAGGGCACAGTAACCTAACGCTGCGGAGGTTAAGCAGCCTGACAATTCCATGACAGCTATTGTCAGAAATATTTCTCCTCAGAGGTTCCATAAAAAAAATAAATCGGTCTCAATCATGCAGTGCAGGGCTATACTCTGCTGGTGTCCCCTATCACAAGAACATTCATTTACCACAGACTGTTCTTCAACATCAAAATCCATCTCAATCAAGCGAAATATCAGGGATGAGTTAACTATTTTCTTAATGGCTCACAGGAGACTCAATAATGTGCTTTTTATCAGAGAATTAGCAGGCTCACATCCAAGSAAAAGGGGTGCAGCAGCTCACTCATATCTGCCATTTCCACCACGGGATGTGGCTGACAAGTATTTCCTGTCAAATATTTCTGGCACCCTGGGGTGGGTGAGGYGAGTGTTAGCCTGGGTGACACAGGACTCCACAGAAGAATTTGTGGAATCACAAACATATGTATGTGTGTCTAATACAGTTATATATATCTTGACTTTGCCTTCTACTCACTGARGAGAGCAGCTGAGGCAGCACAGGGAAAGAAAGGCTGGTTTGCTGTTGCAGCCCAGCACTAACTCATGATCCTCTCCTGGTGTATTTAGGAACAGAGAGTGGCCTTAGCTACTCTACTGACAGTGCTTTAACTGTCTAGCAGTCTARCAGTCAGCACTCTGAATTTTCTATTCACTGAAACACTCTGCTGCTTCATTTCGCTCTGAAAATCCTGTAAATAAGGAAGTTTAATCCCAACTTCACTCTTTTCCATTAAGCATGAGACACTTCATATTAATGAAACCCYAGTGAAATGATATGAAAGATGGCATTGTCAACTCAGATCGTTAAAAATTACTTGAATAAATACACAGGCATATGCTTAGACTGGCAAGGACTGGAAGSTTTTTTTCAGCCCAGATAGCATGAGCATAATTGAGGAATAAAAGAAGCTGCCGCAGATGGTGATAGCAGTGAGAGGCCCAGTGACATGTGCTTCAACTCCARGTTTGCTACAGGGGAGTTACTGAGGTAGGATAACACACCAGAGCAACTGCCAGAATCTCAGCCTCCAAGAAACATGCTTATTAGCTAATTAGAGCTGCATATTCATCAAGAGAGTGAATCGAATAATTCCTTCCTATGGGGAGATGCTCATGAGTCGGGAAGCGGAGTGAGAAACGCATCCGGCAGAGCGGAGGGAATGAGGATTTCCAGGAGAGAGGCAACCTGTGGTACTGGCACGGTGCAGCCACTGCCTGGCCAGGGAAAGGAAAAATTACCTATGGATGTGTCAACCACCCAGCAGGATCGGAAAATCCTGGAGCTTCCCTGCGAGGGAGGATGTTACCTGGGTCACAAGGTGGCCTTGTTTGAAACCCTGCCAAGCTGTGGCTGATAAAAAAGCTAAACTAAGGGTGACCACAGCAAGACCAGGATTTTTTTCCCCTCCTGTTCACACCTTGAAATCAAGAACCTGTGGAGTCATTGGCGGCCAAAAAAAAAAAAAAAAATTCAAGCAGCTGATTCCTGGTCAGTGAAGTGGAAAGGATAGCTTMGAGCAATTTCCACACTCTCCTTTCTGAMTTGCATTGTCCACTCATCAGCTACACTTGAGTTTTTACACACATTTTGCTTATTTCATTAGCAGAGTAAGTTGTTTCTTTTTTGGTCAGTAACAGCACCAAGGATTGAAGAGAGTTTGGCTATGGTAAACTGAGAACTTTTATCTCAGTACGTGAAAGACCTTCCCCTTTCAAATGTTATTGTTATCCTGAAACTGCTGGAAAAAAAAACCCTCTCTTTTTCATGCTCCTGGTCTCCGACAAGTAAGAGGACTAACTCCTCATATACCTGCTGAGGTTTCTGTTTTCTCCAATGGGTTTTTTTTTTTGGTGTTGGTGTTTTTGTCAAATGCTGACCTTTTATTTCTCAATTGTCTGTGACAATGTAGTTTAGCTGTGTATTATTTCCATATAAAGGCTTCAAATCTATTTTTCGCACTCTGTGAATATCCTGATGTTACCAGAGGCTGTGAGAGTTTAGAAACTCTCTTAAGGATCTGCTTGCAAATGTAAAAACATGCACGTTCCATATACAGAGATAGCTGGTAATCARTTGTTAATTAAAATAACACATTGTCTTCTGTGCAAATGTGAGTTTTTTGACAGTAAATCTAGATAAGTGGCGCACAGAATGAATGCAGCAAATGCTTGCTTTTTGTGATTAAATGTGAAATTTCAGTCTGATTTTTTCTGGTTTATTTGTGAACCAAAGGCTCTGTGCACSGTTCTTTTTCTGTGCACAAAAGAAGGATCAAGAACAAAAGATGGTCTTTTGTTTGTCTTGTAGCTGCCTAATTTAGAACTCCTATTACCAAGCATGRCTTGTTTATGACTATATCAAGTTAGTAATTTAACTCTAACGAGAAGTATTACAGATATCACCGGATCAGCAAATTATAGATGACATTTTAAATTGCTACAAATAGTGTGGGAGCCAAGAGCAGGAGGACTTTCTTACCAAGTTTTTTTTTAATACCATTAAGAAAATGGCTTTAAATTTCTGGGCTGTGTGATACCATGTGATGTAGTAATTCTTAGTAATTTTGAGTTTTTGAGGTTATGATATGCCTTGTTTCCACCTTAACTGACCTCATATATAACAGTCATAAAAAGTATTTCTTTGTTTTTTACATCACTTGTGTCTTGCAGGGAATATGCTCTAATATATATATATATATATATATATTTTGGTGGAATTTGTATTATTCTGCTTGTGAAATGCTCTAGTGCTGCTCTTAAGTCAGAGGAGCATCTTTGCTGACTTTCTGACCTTTCAGCTTGGAGAAAACCAAGCTCAGATTGACAGACTGATTTTCTCCCTCCACCTTCCTCATGAGATGCATCCCCAAAAACCRTTCTGCTGTTCACATCAACATGTCAGCACTTCACTTCTCCATTGGGAGTAGATGGTGCCGAATACTCCCACAGACAGGGATTTCAGCAGCCTGGAGAAAGGATCTCAACTGATCTGGAGGGGAAGGTTTTATTTTGGGAAACTGCTACCTCCCTCCTGCTGGCTTCACACTTCAGGGCAGGTGTGATGTTGTGCTGAGAGCATTTCATGAATTTTCAGTTTGCATCTTCCTTCAGTGTCCTTAGGGTTCTCTGCTGGACATCCTCTTATTTTTTTCTGCTACTTTTCTACTCTTTCCAGTGCAGCCCAAAAGGCAGCAGAGCACCTGCTATCACAGCAGTGTTTTATTGAATGCAGTAGTTGAACTTGAGATAATCACTTGCTGTCTGCTTCAAGTACCATTTCTATAAATCCTCCTCGGAAATAATCTATAAAATAGCAATGATGGTGAGTTTTTGATCCTTAATTTTGCTTTGCAATAAATCTATCAACACTTGAAATTTATCCTCTGGGAATTACTTGCTCAGTGAGTTAGWAATGCTGTTACAGAACCAAAATTAGATATTTCTGCTTCACTTTGTGACTGCTAGGAGATTTGCCCTGATGTGTATTGCCCTCTATTCTGTTTGCTACACAGAATATCATACCTAGAAACAATAGGTGCTGTTTGTGTAGAGGGATGGGAAATATTCCCTAATGAAACTGCTGAGTTGGAATTACACTGTGGATCAATAAATCACAGCCGTGGCCTCTTAGGAACACATATCCTGTTGCAGTAGCTGTTGCACAGTGTTGACATTTCTCCTACCATGTTTACAGATCGATTTAATATCATTATTTAGAAAAATATAGGAGAATGGTCTGGAATAATGATCATCTTTATTCAGATGATCTGAATAAAGCAGTGTTGAAACACAGATTTAGYAGGAGAACTGCTGGAACTTCTGCTCATTTGGCACAAGCACCAGTGTAAATGCTATGACAATACCCTTGTAAATGTCCCTATCCAGACTGCTTCTGCCTGTTCTGGCATTGAGTCTTTGGCTCATTGGCTGACTGGAAAAATCACAGTGAAAAATTCTTGTTTATTTGATCCACAACTAAAGTGACTACAGATGCAATGCAAAATTATGAAAGTAGTTAGCTTTGAATCAAAGGGGATGTTTTACTAAGTCCAAGTCTTCTTGTTACAGATATGACAGAAAAATATATGGTTCAGAAAGAAACCAGTCACTGAACACCTGGAACTGATACCTCAAAATATTTTCCACAGAAGACTGTCACCAAAAGCTGGGGATGCTATAAACCCAATGTGTGCTCTATTTTTCCTGAAAAACCTATGTACATTGAATTTCCATTAAAATTGTATGCAGCTCTCAGTCATGCTGGACAATCTCTCTSAGTGAAAAGAAATACAGACCAACTTATATATGTTCAACCAAGAGGATTTGGTTTGGTGACTTTCTTTTTAACAATGCTATTTCAATGTTTGCTGCATCAGACTTATCTTTTTTCCTTTATTGGTCTTGCTGCTTCCATGGATGAATTCCAAAGGAAAAAAATAATTTCTCCTTTCTCAGTTGTTCATTTTGTAAAAACTACCTGATGTTGGCAGCAGGTGGAATAAAACCAGCAGGACCAGAGGGATGTAAAGGAATTTCTGAATTTTATGGCAAGGTTCAGCACTCGACGGGAAACCTTTGCAATGCAGTTGTCATCTCTACAGTAGAACAGAACAACTTTTSAGAGTTTGATGTTTTTCTCCCTGGGGTCCTGGTGGGGGATGRATGTGAGGAAACACTTCCATAAAGGAGCATTAACTTTTTAAAAGTTGTTCAGAATTGTGAAGGCCAGAGGCCAATATAGCAATATAATGGCAAAAAAGATTCCAGTATGAAAGACAAATCGAAAGAAATCAGCGAATGTGGCACAAAGAGTAATGAATAAGCACAGCTGTCCCACACCACTTTAAAGTATTTTTCCATAGTCTTTTATTTTTTAAAYTAATTTTGGCTATTAATGTGAAATCAAAGATTAGATGGTACTTTTTGCAATAATTGTGTCTGTAGTCTTCTACTTCTTTCATAYATAAAATGATTGAAATAGGATTGAAGAGCAACAAGCTTTGTCTCATCTAGCATGTTGGGAAATTACACTGTAAAATAAACTACAGAAAAATCATACTACTTCTGCTCAGAGAAATCCAGAACAGTAGCTTGTGTTTGCTACAGTTCAGTTATCACTAACAATCATCAGAATGGCTAAAAGCCAGTTTAAAATACTACAGATTACCCTATCATGAGGTTTTATGCTGCTGCCTATCTACAGCTGGCACTGCTGTATTACAACCCCCTGAGAACATGGTTATGGTGTGTTCTGTAAGTATTTCCTAAGTCTGAGTAACACAATTAAAAAACCAGAAACTACACCCTGGATTGCGTCTGTAGTTACATGTGACTCTCATATAAAGATAAATGCTTGTCTAAGATATAACAGTTATTTTGATGTGTATTAAGCACTAAATCTCACACATTTAAACCCTAAATAGAACACCCTGTCTGCAGTTAGGGATGTGACACAGGCCAGTCTTGTCATCTGCCCTCAGAGCATGAACCTGGACGCTTTCAGAGAGCAGTTGTGGCTTTACACTGTAAAATGTTAAATGCTCCCAATCCCATCGCCTCTCCCAGCTATAAGGGGTGCTCAGTAAATCCCCTAAGCAGGAACTACATTTAGCAAAATAAGTCCTCCTTCTCTTGTTTTAATCRGTTGAGTTCCTGAATTAGTGGGAATATTCAGAATCCATTAAAAATAAACATTGWAAAGCAGCCTAAAGTTTGTATTCAGTCAGCACAAACCCGTGTGTGACTGAAATTTCCAACTTTAGGCTTTGCTTTTTCCCAGCAGCAAAAAAAAGCTCATAATTGTATTGTGAATGATAGGGAAATATGATGAAACATCTGGAATATTTAGAACTGGGAGAGCCTGGAGGTGGCCCCAGTCAGTGTGCACAGCTGCAGCAAGCCAGAGCTCCTGGGTGGYAATTACTCCTTATCAATTGTTTTTCATACAGGTTTAATAAAGACAAAAGAGTTGTTGATGAAATTCAAAATCCTATTATCAGTTTCACCACATCTCCCTGTTCCAAATACCATGAGGGATTAAGTATACCTAGAGAGAAGTACTTGTCTCCTGTTTTCAGGAGAACAGAGACAGCTGTTGTGAAGACTGCTGATGTCAGACAGAGGAAAAGAGAATGGAGAAAATGGAAAATGTCAGAAGTAAAGAGAAGGCAGAAGACTGATGAAATCACCAGCCCTCATGATGTGAAAGGTGTTTGACATGATGAAATGAGATAACAAGAACACACCACACACTGAAAATTTCTCTGCTTATACACTCACATATCTGCAGCACAATTTTACATTTTTGTTTAGCATGTTTCATAGAATGGATGGGGTTGGAAGGGACCTTGAGGATTATCCAGTTCCACCCTTCTGCCATGGGTGGAACTGATGTGATCTCTTTTGTAAGA
Source organism: Malurus melanocephalus (assembly GCF_030028575.1). Taxonomy (NCBI): domain Eukaryota; kingdom Metazoa; phylum Chordata; class Aves; order Passeriformes; family Maluridae; genus Malurus; species Malurus melanocephalus. The sequence goes on along the minus strand of NW_026623649.1, from coordinate 70,490 downwards.
ATGTRCTTTTAATAAATAATAATTCTRTTAAAGTGAACAGGTAACTGAYRTACKCTTGTGMAATTTCTATTTTGTCTCCTAGTCCGTGTGTTGTCTTWSTYWKTCTTWCWTWMWTTWWWWTTGTATTTTTGTATTTTCAGGAAGATAGATCTCCTGTGTTTGACAGCTTTATGAGACRTATGCAAATATATGGAGTYGTGCTCCATCAGGACYTTGTCTCAAGGGAGAAAGGATGGTGTTTGTTCACAACCATCCAAAAATTATAATAGTTAAAGGTGCCCTTGCAAGTTCTCCCATCAGCTCATTTTCAACAGAAGCTTTGCTAAAGCTCAAAAAACATCCTCTGTCCAGCCTTTGGCAGTTTCTGGACAACAAATGAACCCAAACTTCCACTTTGAGACAGGAAATTCGAATTGGTAGTAAACAGTGAAAAYTGACTGTCCTAAACTCCAGAACTGTATTTCACAAATACAGCCTKCAGCAATCCTGTAGCTCTGCATCTCCATGCACTGCACGTGGTAAGAAAACATTGTCTCCAGCTGCTGCCTGCAAAAGACTTTCTATTCTGAGACATAACATTTCTCTGTAGGGATGCATTAGCTGAATTTATATATATAGCCTGTCAGAAGTCATAATCTAGAGAATGAAGCTTTTRAACATTTGTGAACTATCTTGTATAATGAACTTCTTACCCTGCTTAAATTAGTGAAAAGGCTCAGTGAGAAACTTAATTTTTGTAGAGTGAAATCTTTTTAAAAAAAGACCAGTTAGGAAGAAAATTCAGCATCTGCAGAAACACAAATATCTGCGTTTCAAAGCTTCTAACTATTGGATGACTGTATTACAACAACATGCACACATTTGCAATAAATCACATTATCCATCATGCTTTCCTAACTGTACACAAGAATGTAATCAGGTAGGAAGATTTTGAAAAGTCATGTTATTTGCAAAATTTTGCATGATTTGTGCTGCCAGGTKATTTTACCCATTGCAAGTGTAAATACCAAATAGAGACAAGTTGCACTGAGCAACCTCTTCTCTTGAGACTAAAGGTCTACCAGAAAAACACACATAGAATTAAAAATTCCAATAAAAACTGGCATTGAATTATTAGCCTCTAGAGTTCTAAGTCAGCCTTAAAAGTGRTCTGTGGAGGTTTAGTCTCTACAATCCTCCTCTCACAGTAGATTTCCAGCTCTCAGCATGCAGGCTGGCAGCAGCAAGTGCACTGTGGCTGGGAGCAGCTGTTCATGATGATATCCAGCAGCTGAAAAAAACCCACTGAAAATGCCAAAAAATGAAGTTTTAAAATCTATGCTAGAAACAAAGTTTTAAAATCTACCTCTCCTCCCCTGCTTTCCCTAAAGGACAATTTATTGACCAAGATTAAAGGTAATTGTGGAGGGAAAAAAAGCGTAAATTAAAAGGTAGAGGGTTTTTTTTTTGCTTGGTTTTGGGTTGGTTTCCCCATCTCCTTCCCCTTTTTTTTTTTTCTCCTATCTATATCTTTGCAGCTTCTGAAACTAATCAGATGTCTTGGCACACCAGATTGTGCGGCTCTTCAGCCTTACATATGTTAGAAATTCAGGCTCCTCTTTCTGAAAGACTGGGGTGTGAGGGGATGTCTCCTGTGAATCTGCTACACCTGGAATGCCAGGTGCATCCTTCCTCCTAATTCTGTCTTGGTAATTTTTCAACAYGCCTTTCTTGGAGCTGAGATATATTTTTGTCAGGAAAATGACAAAGATATGTGGTTTTGTGGCAGTGCCTTTCAGRCCAGTTTGAAGTAGTTGTGATTCTGCATCCTCCTCTTGGGAATGTAGGTGGACTTTGACACTCACACAGAAGGTGGAGCGGGGCTGAGCTGTTGATGGGAGGGTTGAAGTCAGAGCTGCTTGTGGGTGTGTGCAGCCCCTGTGTCCATGAGTGACACTGACAGACAAGTGTGTGCTGTCCCCAAGCCACCCTGTCCCCATCACACTGCCCAGTGTGCATTCTGGGAACACTGGAGCCTTGGCTTCCATAATCCATTCTGGGAAGAGGTGAGTTAGGAAAACTCCAGGTTTTCCTAATGCAAGCAATAGGAGCACAAATAATCAGTTTTTACTGTCCTCTAAGCCCACTTTCTGTAACTCTTACCTGCCTGCTGACACTGTGATTAAGAGCTGGGTTCAATGCAAGGAAGGGGCACCACAGCATGGGGCTGGAATTGAACCATTGCAAGTGCTACCTATAAGGCACCAGTGGCTCTTCTGACTTCCTCAAGAGCTTTCCTCACAGGAATTATTTTATACAACTATATATATATAAATATATGTATACATATTTATATAATATATTTATGTACAACTGCTTTGCCATAGAGAATGTGTTGGCGCCCAGATGCACATAAAGAGTTTCATCTTTTTCAAAGTGTTGTTCTTGGTGTRGACCCACAGAAAATGCAGCTGCAGAGGTGGCCCAGACAGCTCTGGCAGGGTGCAGCTTTTCACTGGGCTCCCTCTGGGAGTGTTTAAACCAATTTTATGAATATTGCTGATGGTGTAACAGCTATGGTTTGTAGGCACAAATGACAAAAAATTTGTGGTTAACTCAAGTGCTACACTCTGATCCTAATCACTATTTTGAATCTGGTTTAAGTTATTTGTACTAGAGGAATAGATGACCTTTACCAGATCTGTACCTGACTGCACCTGACATTGGATCTTTGCATTATGTTTATTGGTTTCGTAGCATTTAATTAACAATGCAGGGTACATTCTTWGCTATAGCAAAATTGTCTCAGAAAATGATGGAGCTATGGATTTTTAAAAACCATCTTGTCCATTGCTTTCTAGCTTGACTTGGCTGTATTTCTGCCATAAAAATAATTTAAAGTAGTGTTTTTTAATAGAGCACTAAGGAAATCTGCAGGCAGCMTCAGAAAGCCCGTTGATCTCTTGTCAGTGGGTCCCACAATACTGGCTGATTAGAATTTTCTTTTTATGTCAGAGAATGTATTTCAGTGGAAGCACTCCAAACTTAAACTAACTTGAGAGTTTTAATTAAATGTTATTTGCATTTGTCTGCTGCTGTCTGTGTGGGGAAGAGTGGGAATGACACAACTTCTTGGTTCCTTTAGCTGTGCTGTGATGCTGCTGAATGAAGCTTCCTTTTTGCCTTTTGTAGGAAGGAAGACAAAGCAAAATACTTTTATTGTAACTGTTCATGCTCTCTGTGGGATATGTGGGACTTGGATCACGTGAGAGGCAGGAAATCATTTCTATTTAGGAGGGATATTGTTAATGTTTATCCCAGGAGCCTGAATGCATTTCCCAGATAAAGCCTATGATTAGATCAGTCACGAGAAGTCAAAAATACAAAGGTTTTCAATGCTTTTTTGCACTTGTTCTAAAGTCAGTTAATTTCTATGTCCCATGAAGGCTGTTACCATATGGGACTCTGTTTAAGATTATCTTCTGCAGATTTATAGATTCTTTTTGTGACATGAATACCTTCTTTGGTGGGGCTCCAGAGTTTGCACCAGGTGATCTCCAGAGGCCTTTTCCAAATGAAATTATTACACGATTGTAGTCCTTTACCCTGAATTTTATCTTTATTTACTTTTAAGTGAAGAAATTTAATGTTTTAATAGTAAGCCCAAGGTGAGGGAGCACAGCTAGCAATGATGTGAGTCATTCAGTACCTGGGTAGRAATTGAGGGACAGTGTTTATCACGTTGTCCGAGGTTCCTGTTCTGCTGATGCCATCTGGCAAATCACTTTCTTACAAACAGTGGGAGTATTTTATCTCCAATGTGCCATATAAAGTATGTACTGCGTGATAATCCTGGAGACATTTGCTGCAGCACCCCGGGTCCTGACTCAGGGAAAAGCAGCTGTGMAGRAATGTGAATGAGCTGGGAATAGGAAAACACTCAGATTTATAGAGTGAGTAATTCTCAGAAAGGGAGGAGTATGAAACCCCATCCCTTTCACTGAACTCAAATGCCAAAACCGAGTCTGTTCAGCACAGGGAGGTGCAAGTCTCATCAGGATGTCAGGGTTGAATAAATCCTAAACTCATCCTCCTGCTCTGGTCAGGGCCCTTTTTGTCCAGAGCAGGTACAGGGTCCCCCAGGAAAGGCTCCCAATAATGCTCTTTCCAATTGCAGTGGCAACCTCACTGCTGGATCAGCTCCTCTTCCCTTCTCTGTCACTTTGATTAATTTTTGCAAGGATGTTCTCCAGCGTCAAAGCTGATGATTTAAGATTAGCCTGGGTCAAAGAAACAAAAGTCTCTAACACATTTCAAGATTGATGGATAGGAGCAGTCCTCTGGTGCASAGAAGACAGTGGCTCATTAGGGCATTTCCAGTGGAAAGAAATGTTACATTTCGTGTTTGTTACWCAAGGCAATAATTTTTAAAATTACAAACTGCTTGTTTCAGTACAAAAAGAAAATGACTCTGTTTAATAGTTGCTTTCCACTGATATTCTCATTAAAAGAGGGATATCATCCTCTGTTCTCTAAAGGGTAAAAAACATCAGAATAATGAGGAATGTGCTGAACAATGGGACATTTTTGCTGGCAAGGTGCTAACTGGTGAAAATGTAAATGCTTGACCTTTAGATTTCTGTTGGGAGTTTTGAATGTGTGTCTTTGTTTTGAAAAGTGAAATTGTTACATGATTTTTGATGGAGCTGATGAACTATAATGGCTCTAGAGACTAAAGCTTGAAATCTGGCCGTGAAAATTAAACTGCTGAAGAAACACATTTGGTTTCTGTGTTTTGTCAGAAGACTATAAACAAGAAATAATCGTAAGTGGTATTGGTCCCTCTCCAATAATTTCATTTCACTGACCTTTCAAAAGCTGTATTAAAGCTTCAGTTGTTTTCCACCCATCAGAAACATTTARAAGTGCAGGTAAACTCTGAATTCTTCCTCTGAAATAATTGAACCCTACAGAACTGCTAACTATGTTCAGGATGATGATTCTGAAGATTTTTATCTCCTAGGAGATAATGACCATCTTCATTTTCATACTTCTAGAAAATTCTTTAGTACCTTACAGAATTACTGAGCTAAGAAATTAATTTCTATTGCTTGTATGAGAACGCTGTTTTCAAGTAGCACTTTTAGTGCTGATGTCTATATCAATTTGWTTTCTTCACATGTAAAATTCTAACAAGAAAAATAGCCACATGCTTCCAGTTCTTGATTTTCAYTGCTTGCTGTGTTGTAGTTGATTTGGACCATAAATTCTTTGTGTTACTGCACTCACTTGCTGTATGTTATCACAGAAATACTGTGACAGATCCACGCTCACTGAATTTTCTTGCTGTTACAAGAAACTACCCAGTTCCTGTGTACCTGGAGCAGCCAGGCTCTGTCTCTTCTCCTAAACATCACATTCTTTCCACTCATATTAACAGGGAAATGGGCACTGACCCCTATTTGCATCCTTACTTGAAATCCATGATAAAGCATAACCTAAAACTAACCAAATCTCAATGTTAGGCTGCAAATTCGGGTAATCTTTTGACTTAGTAGTGTKTTGGCCACATAACCATTGAGGTAAAATAAATCTTCAAAATAAAGAAAACATGCCTAAAAGGCTAGGAGCTTGGAGTGAAAGCCTTTTTCTCTTGTGAGTATTTGATATAAATAATGAATCCTAAACTACTTTTTAAATGTTGCTAGAAATGGGTTGAGTATTCAGTTTGTCCTTCTTGAATTGTCACACATGAACAGTTCATTCTCAGCTGCAGACTCTTTTATTCAGAATTACTGAATGGATTCTCATGTAAACATATTTCAGTCTGCTGGAGAGTTACAAATGTGATTCCAATATTCAGCTCCTGTGTGATTTTTTGCTCTCAGGATGTGGTGTTGGCTCTCTCCCTTTCGTGGCTGGATGAATGCAGCTCTAGCAAAGCCTTGAGAAATATTATCAGAGCTATAAACATTTTTTAAAAGCTGATAGAGGAAGGCTGGCTGAGTAAGGGATCTTTACATATTCTATTCTGGGTTTCCTGAGYTGAACTTTGCTAGAGGCATTGTTACAAGGAGAAAATATCCTGTAYAATATTTGATGTGGTGGAATTTAAAGCATATGTATGCGTATGCATTTCTGTGTCAGGACTTAAGCCTCAGGCATTGAGGACACTTCTTCCAGCCCTTCTGTTAAATCCATTAAGCATTAGCCTCTGCAGTGCTCTGTTAATCATCACCAAGTTTTGTAAGCTAAAGGTGATAAAAAATGAAGGAGAAAAGAGTTTGCCAAGCAAATAAATTTAACTGTGTGGATATAACTTACATTACCGTGTCACAGATATGGGTATTGTTCTGGTGCTGTCTATGCTCAGACACTTTGGGTATGAATGTTACCTTGTTTTGTCTTGGGACAAAATTCAGGGAGTAGGGAAATGATATTTAATAGGATAAGATATGGTTGATGATGTTGTCAAAAACTGAGAGAAAGAGATGTGCTAGGATATGCTTGATAAAATTTATAATTTACTGCAAGAAACTAATTCTCCTTGCTTTGTATACTATTAATCTCTCCTTGAACTTATCTGCTTAGAAACTTTATGAAGCCATTTGTTTACTGATTTGCCTAATGCAAACTTCTACTGAGCTTTCAAGTTTTTTCTTTCCTAAAGTGGAGCTGTACTTAAAGGGCGAGTAGGGCGCAGGTTTGGTGCAACTGTTTGCATATGAACACATGGTGCTTTTCATTAAAAAAAGGCCAATTTTTTCCCATTTGCAAGAATGGGCACTTTTTTCCACCTGCTTAAAACATTTTTGAGTATTTGTCATTGTCCAGCCTCTAGAAGCCTGAATTTTATTGCAACTGAATAATTTGGACATGTGATCTTTCCTTAGAGGCTTTCAGGGTTGTTATTGTACACACAATACAAGCCAGGTTGTATAGAATTCTTCTAAAGCCAGTTATACTGCAAATCAGATTTAGATTTTTTTTTTTTTTAAGAAACAAGAAAATGATACATGTTTCTTCAATTCTTCATGCATTTTTTCCTAGTAAAGGTCTGAACTTTTATAAACTCATTGTGAAGGGATTGCTTATTAATTACTGAAATTTAGCAGACTCCAAAATGTGATTTAGGTTGTGGATTGCACTGCAATACAAGTGTTACTAGGTGGACTGGCATTCAAACAATTTCTAGCAATTTATTAGAAAACTTCTCAATCTTATTCCTTGGAAAGTTTTAAGTCAGAGAAGCTTTCAGGTTGCAGATGCATTAGAATTTTGAGAATTTTGAGAAAAAAGTGCAGGCAAATGTTTCTGCTGGTTTGAATACGAGTGTTGATTGACTACACATTTGGTTTTAGGTGTGTGGTTCCATTTGCATGTGCAATGTCAGAAGCAGTCGTGCTTTGGCAGGCAAAATGAGATCCAGGTAAGCCCCTGATAAAAACCTGCACCATCCCCTTCAAAATTACAAAGTTATTTGCAGATGCTCCATGAAGCAATGCACTGTTTATTACCTTCTCCTTTTATAGACCTTTTTATGTTCTTCCCTTTTTTCTACTGAGAAAATGCCATTATTCCAAGACTTGTCATCTTACTGAAGACTATCCAGCCTGTGTTATATGATTTGAAATAGAACTGGAAGATAATAGTGTTCCCCAAGATGCAGAGATCATTTTCTGAGAAATTTATCAGTGWCAGGGCACACTGTTTTCAAAGATAAACCTCAGCAAACCTTCACTACATAATATCTGAAGGGTTCCACTTCTGAAATGAAGCCACCAAGCAAATGAGAAAGTAAGATTGTTAGAGAAGGCCTAGACATAAAGCTGTAAGTAAGCACGATTTGTTGCAGTACTTTGTTTCACAGATTTGAAAGATGTTTTTAATTTTGTGTGTTTTATGTCATATCACTCACATATTTTTGTTTGAATAAATCAAGATAAACCCCAGTGAGATTTTTTATTGCTTCTAAAGAGGTTTGATGAGTGAGGTTATTCTTGTGATCACTTTTCTGTTACTTGTGGTTACTGCAGTGTAATGCTTCACAAATATTTATTTTTGCACACCCTTACAGTTCTGTCTGGACCCTGACAAGGACAGCATTAACCCAGCCTGTCTCAGAGAAGTGCTGGTACTGGAACTCATCCTACCTGGGCACTGGAAATCACACAAACTGAATTTCAGTGGTCAGCCCTGCACTATCTAACACCTCTGGAATCCAGAGCTGCCTGTTCAAACACAGATTTCTGAATTCACAGCATAGCCAAGAGGCAGGGACACCCTGCACAAAGTTATTGAGATAAATATTTCAGTCTTTAGCACCTGGACTGATTCAGTGACTAGTTTCAGTTTTGAAGCATCTGAATGGACCAAAGCTGTCAGAATCCTCAGCATTATTTAGTGCATTGCAAAACATTTTACCTTATGTTACTTCTTCTGCTCCTATTTATTGTATKTTTATGGGTTTTTTTAAAATTTTTGTGCACTTGGGAGATGCATGTTTCATCTTGGGCATCTGGGGAAGAATTCTTGATTGTTACTACCTGTAATAACTCCATTGGCAACATCTTGCAATTTATACCCCTTTTTATCTTGTATTTTCTTACTGACAGGGGAATGCACAAAATAGGGGAGATTTTTTGACACTGTGAATTGATAATTCTGCTAGAGGAGGAAATAAAGAGTATTCTAGAACTGGCCATGCAGCACTGCTTAAATACTGGAGGCTTTGAYTGTCTTTGAACTTATAAATAGTTATGGAAAGTGTTTTATTATCATACTTCAGTATCTAGAAACAGTGAAGCAACAATTTCCTATATAAGTACTGTCTTTCTTGCCAGAGCAAAATGAAATTCTTTTATGCTGTGAYTGAGCATATCCCAAATAATTTTAAGCTACTGATTGATTTTCTCTTGCTTCCTGTAGGCTCTTTGGTTTAATAAATAGTTTGAGCAGTGGAATGCAGAGAGACTGATTTTATCCAGTGATTAATCTCATATATGACAGTTGAGGGATACTTCTGGCTTTCTTCTCCCCATATTTTTTCACAAAAACCTTTCATTTATTCATAGCTGTCTCACAAACGACTACACAGCCGACTAGACACTGGTTTTAATATCCCTTCTTCTACAGTGGGGTAAAGCAAATAAATCCACTGATCATCACAGTGAGCTTCCTTTATGAATGTTTCTAAAATAATTCGATGGACAACCGATCCTCCACCTATTGACAATAATCCACCTGAAATGCACATTTTCAATGCCATTCTGGATCCGGAGAGACAGGGCAGTGCATGCCCCGCTTTGCAGGCAGAGGCTGGGAACGGAGGGATTGATTTTCTAAGGATCATGTAAGTGCAAAAGCAGGRGTTTGGGTATTTTTCTCCAGCTCATAAGCTCACTTTTCAATCAATGAATTGTTCTTGYTCTCCTGGGTGTAGGAGTTTGTAAATGTCTGTAAATCATTTTTACCTGTAGACACTTTGTGTATTTCTAGTGCAGGCAGGAACCTTTGCAGAGGGATTTTAGGCCTAACAACTGTGACACTGCTTTTGTTAACTGCATTTCTCAGTCTCTTTGGATATTATCCATGAATTTTCCTTCTCTGTGACTTTTCCCTCTCTCTGGGCTGTTGGGATTAGGAACAGCTCTATAGAATGAGCTTTGTTAGATCGTGTTTACCCTGTTTAATCTCACAGTTTAGGAAGGGTTCAAGCTCAGGTCCTGTGACCAGGGAGCAGCCTGTGTGATTGACATGGCCCTCATGTGTCAGGCTGTGATTGGTTAACAGAGCCATAGATGCAGCCTAACCAGAGATGTGATTGGACAAGAAAGTTCATGGGTGGTGAGCAAAKAGCCAATGGGTGCTTAGCCCAGGAAAACTGAAAGTATAAAAAGGCGCAGCTTTTTGCAAGTAAAGGATTTCTCTGAACCACCCAAGAGAGGGCCACGTCCTCTGTTCTCCACACTGGGCCATAGCTAGGAAACCACTGGTGTGGGCTGAGGCAAAGCGGGTGTTTTTGTCTCCATTTTGTATTTTTCCTGCTTCCTGGATGGCTCTGTAGTCTTTGGACATCCTGGATCATTGCCCTGGCTCATGCATTCCTTTGCAATAAATGGTTACTTAAACCCTTCCTACCCTCATGGTAAAAGTTAATTCCTTTATACAGTTTTTAATCTAAATTTGACCACTACTGCACAGCAAGAAATGAGATGAAGTCTTCTCCAGTAAATCATCTATCTTTGAGAATAACTATGTACCATCTGATCAGAAACCACTCTGCTTCCTGTAACTTCACACTTTCTCATCTTTGCAGAATCATCCCACTGAAAACTGACAGTAGTATTTTGGGCAGTTTTAAAAATKATCTCAGGGTCTACTCCGATTGCATAATCTGGAGGTGTGCAGCAGTTGCCTGTCTTGCACGCAAGAATTTAAACACCTCTTTAAAGTCTGTCCTTCACTTACTTGCCCTTTTACTCTCAGAGGTCTTGTTTGGGCTGGACTTCCTCTCTGGAACCACGTGAACTCAGCACCAAACAAGTCAAAAACAAAGCCAATGTCTCCTGYTTTTCTGCTCACCTTCCTCTGATTGCTCCTTTTGTCACTCTCTGCTCTGGGCTCTAGCAGACTTGTGAACCAGACATGAGGCAGSAGGGCAGAGTTGGAGAAAATTAACAGCAAGGAGATGTCCAAMGATAAAGTACAAACATAATTCCAGTCAAACCCAATTTGTCTGYTGCTCCTAACAAGAATGGATATACATAACCTGCGTAACCTTCATATATCTTCAGTCATTTTCCCCYACAACTTAATTSTGAGAGGAATGATGTTWAAATCAATGWGATTGGGTTCAGCTCCTGGCTCTGYTACAATCTTTTYGTGAAACATTGCCCAGATTCTTATTGTTTCCATTTGTCACCATTAAATGAACAATGGTAGCTATTTGCCCATTTACAAAGTAAGAATAAAAGTCTTAAARGCGACAGTCTTTTTAGGAGCTGACGTTTCATTTAAAACATAATTCCCATCAGATTTTTCCCAAGATTTCGGTAAGCCAAAAGATGCAGATAGGGGTCGGCGATATTTAAAAAGTTAGATACAAAATACTAAACAGATTATCTGCAAAGATGAGGTTGCTGATCCTAAAGAAAGTTGGGAATYGAGTTGTTTGGTGATTCTGTGACTGCTGCAAAGCCACATCTTTAGGCACCTAATGAAGTGGGACTAAGGCTYAGACAGAAATAAATTGCTTCAGCYGGAGGAAAACACTCCATGTGTGCTSGTCTGCCCCAGGGATCAATACTGGATGAACACTGTTAAACACCCTCATTAATGACCTGGTTGATTGGCCATGGTGAGCCCAGCAGGGCTGCAGGCATTGAAATGGGAGTGGCTGGCTCACTAAATGGTTGTGCTGCCAGTTAGAGGGATCTCAAGAGACTGGAAAAAATGGGCTCCTGAGATCAGCAAAGGGAACTGCAAAGTCTGCACCTGGCGAGGAATAAACCCCTGTACCAGCACAGACCGTGGGGTGTCCATCTGGAAAGGAGCTCGGCAGAAAAGGGCCTGGGGGTTCCTGGTGGGCACCRAATTGAGCGAGTCCAGCAAAGGGAACTGAAGACAATGAAGAGAACTGGAGAATCTTAAATATGAGGGATGGCTGGAGAGAGCATCACAACAGGYTGCTTGGAGAGGCTGTGGATTCTCTGTCMTTGGAGATATTCAAAATCCCAATGGACACTGTCCCTGGCAACTTTAGTTAACTCTTCTCCTATGYAGAGAAGATCTGCATAATCTCCAGAGGTTCCTCCAACATCAGCACTTGTGTGATTGTGTGAAACTGATGAGGAATGGCTGAAATACCTTGAGTTTTCTATTTGGTGCAGTCGAGGAGAGTGAACCCTTGTAAACTGGTGCGTTAACTCATGACAATTTTATGTGTTTAAGCCCATAGTGTCCTTAATTATACTGTCACTTTTGACAAATTTATCTAAAGTCTGTGAGTGGGAATGCTTTTTTTATTTGTGGGAAATATGGCTGTGAATCCTCCCTGAACCCTTCATTGACACTTCCTCACAAACTCTCAGATCTCATTGTGATGAGCACGTCCAAATCTTCATAAATTCTCACATTTATTTTGAAAATATGCATGTTAGCTTTGAAAAGTTTAAGTTTCTATTTTTTTAATGTACAGTGTTAGCATATTTGAGCGTGAACAGTGGTAGACATGCAGAGCTCAGTGTGTAAGTGTGACCTCAGGGGCGTTCTGCTTTGGCAGGATTCTTCTCCCTGTTGGAATACTTAATCCAGTTATGYTTGCAGAGTGAATTGAGAGGCTTGGATGGAAGGTGAAATAAAGGTGCAAAGTATTACACTTACATGATATTTACACTCAAGCTAAAGGGCTCTGAACAGAAGAACTCAAGGGATCTTTTTTTATTACAAAAGTAACATTTCATTCTAGRGTTTTTGCTAAGCTTAAACATCTCATATCTGAGCACTTTTCAGGCCTTGCTGGTGTAATTGCATCTGCATGTGATGAAAAGAAACAACTTTTCCTGTTGAGAATATCACAAACAGATGCTGAATTCACAGCAGATTACAATACATTGAGCCTCTGCAGTTTTTACCAAAGAGGACATGAAATTGTTGAGACTACACACTATTATGTTGGAGAAAACAAGCAAGATGACATATTTTCCAGAGTGGTGGAGTTTATTCTAAGCCAGCTGAAGTCTACATACTRAAATATCTACTCTGCTAAGAAAAAAATTAACATATATAATATACCAAACTTTCTAATGTACATTCATTTTTAGTAAATGATTGTTTATGTGAATTCTCCTAATGATATCGTGAAAATTTGGTTACACAGGATTGTCCATGAGGATTTAGCTTGGAGGAGCTGAGAGAACAGTTTGGCCAACAAAGAGAAAACTTTGTACTTGCAATCCTGATTTGAAGCTGTCTGTTGATCTCAGATTCAAATGCTGCTTTTCCAATTCACATTAAGGCTGGTTATTGATTTCAGCACAATGAAAGAGAAGAACAGCAAAGGCTCTATTAAAGGAGATGTCTGCTGCACACGTGCACRTGTCTGGTTAGGGCTTGAACAGTGCAGGGGATGGAAATTCTGGATCTTGGTACCAGGTGCAGGGTCAGAAAGGGGCAGATTGAAGCTGAAAGTCACAGGGTGATTATGAGGAGACACYAACAGCTGAAAAATGTTTAAAAAGAAATATCCAAAAGCCTCASTAATTTATCTGTGCTCAGCCTGCACTAATAGAAACTGTTCTGCATATTAAAYACAAATCTCAGCGTTCATGCTTCCTGCATTACAATAAATCTGATACAACTTTTCACAGCRTGGTAATTTGCATTTATTGGCATTCCTGTCTCCTTCAACAAGGGGTGCCTTGCTTTATGTACCAATCACAAGAAAGAGGTGAGRACTTAAAAGACTGCTCTAGATTAAAGCCCAGTATAAATTAACTTGCTCAAAGACACCACCAGTCACCTGCTCCTTGCAGCTTTCATTAAGAAGCAGATCCCTCTTTGGAATGCAGATTTGGTAACAGCTAATTAGTTTATGTAGCTAATCTTTTACACAGTCTTTCAGGTTATGAAGATAAACTAAACAGGATAAACAGGAAAAAAAAAAACATCCACAGCTCACTGATAATAATCAATCCCTTAGACATCTCCCCAGCCTAATGAACATAGAGACATCTTTCAAAGGCAAATACTGTTGGAACAGCTGAGAGAAGCTGCAGAAAAGCCTTGAATGGTGATTCACATTTGGCTACCTGGATTTAAGTGCTGCTTACTGCGAGATGCTTTTCAGTGTTGGAATTGGGGGCTAGGAGAGATCAGAGGGAAAGAATGATCCAGGAAAGWCTAGGGAGGGAAGAAATAACCTGATTAATCTGTCCTGTTGTGTCATGGCAAGAATGAATGCTCCAATCACCTCTGTGAATTTTCTGCTGACTGAGATGTGGATGTGGAAAAGCCCATTTACRGTGGAAAAGATCAGAGGAGATCTTTTAGCTTGCTGTTGCTTAGATTTAGGCACCAGTCAGGTTTCAGTGAACATTCTCGTTATCAAAATATTTTGTTGCTTTAGTAACTCTCTCTTCAGTCACTAARTGTAAAGGTACTTCCACTCTCGGTTTCAAAAGAAAATAAATTGTTTTTCCAGTGTGTTTGATTTGTAGCTCCAAGTGAAACAAAATCAAATCAGCTTAAACATGAGTTGTCTTTTTTTTTTAAAACAAACAAGCAGAAAAATAAATAATTCTTTTTTTGTATATTCTCAAGCATGCTAGGAGTATGTTTGTGGTTCCCTTTGCACACACAAATATTTTCAATCTGAACAATTTTATACTTTCAAATTCCTGAACTAGTCCTACTTGCGGGTCTCTATCTTCTGAAAATTTTCTCTATGAAAAGAACATTGCAAATTTAGATTCAGTGTTGTCCTAATGTGGCACTGAAAGTCAAGAATTTCTGAATTCTTTAGGAATACGAACCAACTCATTAAAAATAATGAGATAGTAAAAATAAAACTGTCAATTATTCTACTTGCTTTGTGACTTGTTAAGTCTACATTTTAAAGTTCCTCTCAACAACCTAAAAAGCTAAACACATTTTTCCCAGAATCAAAAGAGGTGTGACTCCAGGGGCTGGCTGGCTTTTAAAATGAACAGAATGAGACCAAAAAGCAAATTTGTGAAAATGGAATATGATGCAATAACAATAAAAAATAAATTTATGGAAGAAAGCTCCTTTCTGCAGTCCACAGTTATGGATGGAAGTCAACWGGAATTCACTGTATGTGGGTATTTTTTTTTTATTAAGCCAGGAGCAGGTGTACAGGAAGGAGGCAACTGATGCAGATGAGGAAGTGAGAGTTGGGTGTAACAATGTGCATTCCATTTTTGTTTCATTGAATGCTGTCAGTAGATGGCTTGGTGAATGGCAGAGCATCTGTCTTTTTCAACATAATTAAATTCCCACTGATTTGCATCTCAGATTTGTTCTCTTGATAATAAGCTGTTCTGCGGATGTGACATCATCCATTGAAACTGCTCGGAACATCACACAATTATTAATGTATTACCACTAAATTGATAGTGAATGGTTTTCCAAGTCATAAAATGAGGGACCAGATTATTTCACAATAAAAAGGATGTAAAATAGCTAATTACTTGGACTGAATTGCCTAAATGATTCTGTTCTGCACTTTGTGTGTTAAACAYTGACAAATGAGGGCAATTAATACAATACTGAAGTTCAGAGTGTGCAATGTACAGAGCTAAGGGAGGTTATTTCTCCTCCTTGGTACAGCTGTATTTCAGTCAGTCTCAGGTATTAGGCCCCACCTCTTACCATTTCAGCCAAAATTCCAAAAATGTATAAATTACCATTATTTTATTCTGTACCTCATGTGTGTTGGATGTGTGTGACATATTTTATTTATTTTTTGGGTGCTTGTGACATCTCCTCCCATTACATGGCTTTATAGCAAGGTTGTCCACATCCCTTAAACTTCACACAGTCTCCAAAATTCCGTCAACAGATTGCTTATTTTTCAAATTCATTAAATATTAATTATATATAGTATCTATGWCCTCTTCTACGCATCGTCTTTCTTTTCTTGTGACAATTTCCTCAAGGTGGGCAGATTTTAGATAGAAAATTTCTACTCTAGTCATGCAAGTTCTAAATTTAATCTGTCTAAACAAATGCTGTCWTTCCCAAAGAGCTTTCAAATGAGATTTGTTTGTCCCAGAAGGGTTTTTATTTTGGTGGACAAAAAARGTCCTACACTAAAATTAATTATTTTGCAGTTTCTCAATTACCTAAGTTTTACTTCTGGACAATTCCATCTTGATGGTGCTGAACTGTCTCATTCTGCATCTGTAAGATTCTCAAAGTAAATGTTTTTGTCTCTCTTGCCTRCTTGGTTTAGTCTGGGAGGCCCTCGTGGATCATCAAGTTGACACAAACAGAGCATCCTTCTGTTTCACCCTGGAGTGCCATGGTTGGAATAATCATCCTGTGCCCCGTTCTTTCTGTTCCCCAAAATTATTTAGGCTTCCTCACCCCATCAGAGTGTCCACATGCCACCCCGAGGAATGTGGAGCCATTCTTAAAATGTTTTCTTCTAAGCAACTCTAATTTGTACGGAATAAATGTTTTTCAGAGGACTGTAGAAAGCCCTGTTTATCAATACAGAGAAAACCTACCAGGGAAAAACTAAGGAGGGAATGCCCTGAGTCTCATTCTTTATTTTCAAATAATCAGCAAAAAGAAGACTAAAACTCAGGTGTTTTTTCCTTTCCAGCATAACTACTTTGGCCGCTGGGCTATATCCAAGTTTGCTTTTATCCCTTTTCTGACTGGTGCTATGAATATTTAATCAACTCCAYGCACAGTGGAGCAGATTGGGCAGGAAGGAATGAAAATTCCATTAATACAGCAGATTGTCCTACATCTGCTGGCTTGGGGACACCTTGAAGGTGGCAGATGTTGTTGTGGATTCCGCAGACACCCTCTGGAATGGCATCCCTCTCTCTGGAGAGCTGAAAGGACCCTGCTGCTCCTCTAATTCTGTGCTTTTGGGAGGGGGACTCGAGTGCTGCCAGCTCAGCCTGACAGCACATGTTGGGTGTTGAATTCCTGGGAAGGGGGTCTCAAGAAATGTTTCCTGTGGCTCAGGAAGAAACCAAACCCCCTTTTCTGAGCAGAGGATTTCCTGAGCAGCTCCAGCTCCAGCTCTGAATGACTGTGAATGGTGATTTCAGGCASGAATTCACCTCAGGTGTCTGGGGCACAGCTTGAGCTGAGGATTTCAGGACACAATGCAACACTTTTGTGTTGATGATGCTCTGTTCAGCACCGCTGTGCCTCGGTGGTGCCCTGACCAGGTTCTTGATGCAAAGATTGGGGTGGAATCCTAATGAGCAAGTGTTTTGCAAAGATTTCATCTCTTCCCTTTTTTTTTTTTTTTTTCCCTTTCAGCTTAAAGCATTGTTTTATCCACAACTTCCAGAATATTCACAATAATAAAATAAAATAGTTGCTCAAATGATCGAAATCACTGCCAATACTGCATGGAGAAAACAAGCTGTGCTTTTAATGATGCAGTTTGAAAAGCACATGTCAAAACACAAATGAAACAGCTTWSTAAAGATCACACCAYTTAGGGCAGCAGAGCACRGYACTGCTGGATGAAAGGCTGCAAATAAAGAGCTCTGACTTGTTCTTCCTTGTTAAGCAGCACTTCACACGACCTTCTGCAGCACTTGAGCTGCACAGCCGCAACTCTTGCAGGTAAAGCGAAGAACTATTTTGGTCCTGTTTAACAGATAAGATAATTCAAAGCAAAGAGAAGTAAAAGTACAAAAGCAGAGGAGATGTAGAAATATCCTTTGCTTCTTTCAGCTTACAGGCAAGCCTTAAACCCATACCATTAATCCATGTACGACAACAAGGGCAGAGAAGAGCTGGGATGTGTGGCCATATCCATTTTTGATATTGTTTTCTAGTAAACCCTATCTGAGCTGAGTGAACCTGTGTCTGCTCCATCCAGATGCAATGTTGCTCTTTTTCCTCAGTAGCCTCTAGAGGCATTTGAAATGCTCTGCCTTCTCCCTCAGTGTTTCAGGCGGTGTCTCATTACAAGGTGATAAATAACTCGCCTGCGGTTTCTGCAGCTCGCTAATACCAGGGACAGAAATAACACCGGACAGAATTTTTCTCCCTATTCATTTTCAACTTAATGAATACTGAATGGAAATATTTCCTATTAATGAACTTTGATGGAAGCTGAAGCCTGGACAGGATGGAAAATGGATAGAGAACAGTGTCACCCTCTGCACACAGTGACTTTCCATATTCCTCCCATKCAGAGCTAAAATTGTCAGCTTTGATGCTCCTTTGGATCCTTTCTTTCACCTGCATCATCTTCTTTTTCTGCAGCTCAGTGTGCTTAGGAYGATCTTTCTGAGACAGGTTGCAAAGCCTCTAGCCTTTCTCTAAATGCCACTTTCATGGTCCTGCTTTCAGGAAGTTTTCTAGCAACAGAGTCAGAAGGAAGACAGCAAAGTTTTGTACTTGATAAAGAGGAATAAAAAATTGTGGTGGTGCAATAATCAGAGCTGCACTTAATTTGCCTGCTGCAGTTTGTCTGATAAATACCTGGTTCTTTAGACTTTCACATCTAATTAGATGTAAATTAATTAGGGTAATTTTGACTGACACTGCTGAGTTGTTTTTCTGCTGACTTATATAAAATTGTTTATTTTTGCTTAGTTGCACAGTTACATTTTGCTGTGGAAAAATCCAATTGTCAGCTCTTAGTGGCACTGCCAGGAATCACCATGGAGGCTGGTCTCCACTTATTAATGGGATTGCTATCTGCTCTTTTCTCTACTCTCATCATTTTTCTCTACCCTCATCAATTTATAAGCCTTTCTCAACACCTCTTGGCTTTCAGGCAATCTGCCTTTATTTCTCTCCTGACCTTCCCCTACTGGCCTCAGCAGTTCCTCTCTGCTCTTGCTTGGCTCCTTCTCCTTCTCCTCATTCTGAGTGCAGGTTCTCTGTCACCATTTGATCTCTCAGTAGTGCAGCTCCACGATGGCCTTTTATCCCCTGCACTTTGTTTCTCAGTCTGGCACACCAGAAATCCAGACCTGGATATCTCCCACACGCTGCTTCCACAGCCTTTTTTCTAACAGGATCYGTGAGAGGAACAAAACTATGCAAGGCAATGATATTTCAGCAGTTATTTTATGTGTTTAGGGAGTGTGGAACATTGCTGGCAACAGAATGTGTGCTGTTGTATGGAAACTTTAGAGTAATTATTGCGTTTGTAAGGGTGACCATTTAACAGCAGCAGCCACAGCAGGTCTTTGAGGAGATGGGCATGGGAGGGGTTAGAAGAAATTGTGTGGTTTTTCCCCCAGACCAAGGCATTTCCTTTGGCTTTACATGGAATTTTGAAATTTCTAAATAAATAAATAAACTTTCAAAATGCTCCTCTTCTTACTCATTTCCACGGTTATTTCATWATAGCATTGTTATCAATGTAATAAGATTAAACTGAAATTTTGCCTGTATTGAGTTAGRTTTTGCTGAAGAAAGCAGCCCTGTACCCAAAAGCACACTTACTTTTTCAAGCTGTATCAGCTAATCTAATAAAAGATACCATTTTCACAAAACTCTCTTTGCTTATGCCCATTCCTCTTATCCTCCTAAATCAATAAATAAAGTTAAGGGTATCTAAAAATAAACCAGGCTTGTTTTGTGGCAGGTTCCCAAGCATACAATGCAAAATACCTCAAGAATCTGGCTGTGCATCTGCTCAACATTATTTCATCTGGAGACTACTGCAAGGAAGAAAACTAAAGCAGAGATGAGGACCTGAATTTTTTTTTTTTTTAGCATGTAACTTTTCTCATTTTGCATAAAAACTTATTTATGTACAGACACTGAATTTTAGAGCCACACAAAGTGGCGTGGTGAATTGTTTACTGATTCCTTTCTCAAGAGCATCACTGTTCAGAGCAGAACAATTTCACACAGCACCTGCTACTGCAGATGTATTTCATTCTTRTGTGCTTGATTTGTACTGGACACTTAAGTATTGCTGTAAATAAATGAAATACATGGCAGGTAAAGAGATTAGATGTAAGATGAAGTATTTCTTCAGTGTAAGATGAAGATCTTAATGATGTGTGGACTAATCCATACTCCTGGAGTTCACAAGGCACTATTCCCTTGAATTTAATATGATGTGATGAAAATATTCATCACTTGTATCTAACTTTTCACTGCTCATCTGAACACTTAGGATTCTGAGATGTGGTTATGATCTAACAAATGCTTATTCTGTAAAATACAATGCAGGCACAGTTTGTGGAGGGGAAAGCCCAAACTACCAGACCTATACTCAACTTTTTCTCTGCTCCCTATTCTATGGATCCCACAAGCACAAGGAAAGACAGTAAAAGGTGGATCATGGACAGCCACTGTCAGGAGCAGAGCTTGTGCTATAAAACATCACTTCTCATTTCTCTCATTAGCAGCAGTGATCAGTGGTCAGATATCAGCATCCTCATTAATTCACCCTCTGTCCTGCCCGTTCCTCTGTGATTTGCACTCGTGAGGCAGCTCACCAGCACRTTCAAAATATCATGTTCCCATTTAACAGCAAGGCAAAAGGAGTTCTTTGCATAAACATTGTTAGGTGCTTGTACGCACTTACAAGGCAATAATCTGACTGCAGTTATTATCCAATTAAACTGACTGAACATGACAGGAATAATAATATCAGTGTAATAACTCCAAGGGAGAAAGTGTTAGTTAAACACTGTCTATATCCCAAATACTTTCAAAACTTCAAGAGTTAAAGGGATTTTAATTTTATGCTTATTTTAGGAATTACTTGGTACAGTCAGGTGTAAGTCAGATACCACTGTYAGAGTTTGCAAACACAGATGAAATCTTGTAATCAAGATTATGCAAAATAAGTCCTGATCAAAGTGAWTTTTTTACTTTTATCTTTCTCTTTTTGCTTTTCCAAAAGTGAGTTTTGATCAAAAACAAATGATCAAATAACACAGATTCTGATCCAYTCCTATGGCATGAGCTGATACTAATTATGGCATTTGTGACATTTATGTAAGAGTGGAGCTCACAGTTGTGTAAGGGCCAGGTTGATTGACAGTGTGACATTGGAGATTTTTTTTTTTATTGCTGTGCTGGGCAGACCAATTTGAAAGGCAATTGGGTTTGTACTGGGCTTCCAATTTAGAAATCTACCAGAGAATTGTGCTGGAGAGGAAAATGTAATGGAGMAACCACTGTTAGGTGACTGTGTTTGGATATATCCACACAACCTTCCTTAAKGGGAGTGAGGAGAATGTGAAGGGAAAGGACTTCCCTCTGATTTCCCTCTGAAACTGCACATCTGGTCCTGGGCAGTGGAAAAATCCTGAGCTGAGCTGGGAGCTCCCTCCTGCTTCCCACACTCAGTGCTGTAGGGAAGCTGCACAGCCCTGCTCCCTGCAATGAACCATCCAAATTCCTTCCCATGTGCCAGGGTCACTCTGGGTTTAGGACCATGCAGCTGCTCCCATCCTTGTGTGGGATTCTCCCTCCTCAGGACCTCCAGCCCATCACTGGTTCTGAATCCCAAGAACTGGAACACCATCTGCCAGTCTAGACAGTAACAAGAGTGGTGAAGGCTTTCCAAAATATCACTCATGGAGCTCTCAAAAGCAGCCATGGACTTATGACTGAAGTAGGCACGAGTGTTCTTTTATGAATTTAGGACTTTTCTTGTCCTCTTAGATATCTGAGTTGCCTGTGCACAGATTGTCTCTGATACATGACAGTACAATATCTTGAATAATTTGCATAAATATTAAATAAGCAGCTCAATGAGATGTAGTAAATGACTATTTGAGGGAACAAAGCCTCAATCTGATGGATTTTCTGGCTTGCAGTGACAGATCTGATGTCATGCTCTGTGCTAGAGTACTTACATTACTTCATACTGCCAGCACTGACAGATCCCAAACCCTTCCATCAGCAGGGAAGGCAGGAATAACTTTGATAGTAGTGATGTTCCCTACAACATTAATTTAGGCTGGAACCCTTGGACAGCTGTTTTTGTAGTTTGTCTATTCATTTTTAGGAGACAAGTGGGTAGATTTTAGGATTACCTAAGTATTAGGAGTGAGATTCAGTCTTGCAAGGG
The DNA here is from genome assembly GCF_030028575.1 of Malurus melanocephalus. Lineage (NCBI taxonomy): Eukaryota > Metazoa > Chordata > Aves > Passeriformes > Maluridae > Malurus > Malurus melanocephalus. The sequence goes on along the minus strand of NW_026623649.1, from coordinate 48,736 downwards.
AGTAATCTTAAAAAAATTCTTGTTTGTTGGCAACAGGACTTGCACAGAGAGCAGAAGCTGATGCTGACTGGTAACAATAAATGTCTTTAGCTGACTGGTATAACTTGTCTTTAGCTGACTGGTATAACTTAAACAGATATTTTGAGACATACAATCACTATATACATGGACCATTACAGACACACTTTCTGTAAACACCCATGTCTGTAAATCTCCAATGTTCACGTAGTATCAGTGTTTTCCAGATGAGAATTATGTAGGGAATAAACCCTCTCTCAGTCCTAGTCTGAAGAAAAGAAAATGTCAAATAAATTCTTAGTGACAAATCTGCAATGAACACCAGACTGCCTCTGATTTTTGCCAGAGAGCATTGCTTATTTTTTTGACAAAAGAGACTGCTGAGAATGGCTWAGAGAGCAAAACATACATATCACCCAGAGACATCAGCACAGTCTACCTGCCCTCTGCTGACTGCTTGTTTTCACATTATTCTGCATATTTTTGCATAATGGGCATGCTATGATTTCTATGAGTACATTTTCAGTTTGGAGGTTTTAAAGCAAAATACCTTCTCTACCCCTTGGCTATGAAAAGCTTCTTCCAAAGTTATCATCACCATGAAGTTAGTGCTGGGTTATACAATTAGGAATAACTAATTAGACAGAGCAGGTGACAGTGCTGAAAACACACCCAGCCATGTGCATTTGAAGTGACTGCTGCACCCTGATTGACTGGGGCTGCACTGAGCAATGCAGCAGCTTGTCTGTCTCTTGTTCCTGTCAAGATTGCTTGGCTTTCTGAAAGATGAATTCTGAACACAGTCTCTTGGGCTCAGCTGAGGAATTGGAGCCTCGTTCTTTGGTTTGTGCTGCTGCACTGACGCTGGAAGTGGTCACTGTCCTCTGCCACCTTCTGAATCCTGCCTGGGAATTGTTTGGAAAGTCTGCAAGCTAACGCAGGGTGAAAGCATGTCAGGGACCATTATGGCAGCCTCACAGAGATTATTACAGTCCAGTGTCCAGGCCCTTTCCCTGACCTTTTACTGGCATAAATATAACCTGTAGGGTAACAGCATTTAGCTTCATTCCTCAGACTTTGTGCTCAGGATTACTGCCTGGAGGTTGTTAGCCATGTATGAGTTATTAATTTAAAAAGAGGCTAAATTTTGAAAAATGAGGCATGAAAGCTCTTTGAGGCTACTTTAATACAACTGCTTCCTAAATCTGAGAGGTTGGAAAAAGCTACATGGTATGCTGCTTTCTCTGCTCACAGCTTGAGATTGCTCTCCATGACTTGGTGTTTGTGAACCACTTTTAAAGCAGACACACAATGAGTTTCAGGAAGATTTATAGTGCAATCACAGAATACTGGAGCATCAGAATGAGGAGGCAGGCATGTCAAGATTTTCAACAGAAAATATAACTTGTACTTTTGATTAAAATGCTGACCACAAATTGGTCTGTGCTCTAAAAACATGAATTTGTCAGACAAATCGTTGCTTCATGGGGGACTGCTGGAGTTTTCTGTAGATCAGCCTCAGTCACACAGGGCATGGGCTTACTGGAATTGCAGATGCCATGTTTCCATCAGGCACTGACTCTTGGAAACGGGAAGAAACTCAAGAAAAAAGGAGAGTATTATTGAGTGGGATTCTGGAGCAGGGGATGGCTTTTGTACAACCTGCAACAGGCACTTCACCGATGCAGTAAAGGGGAACAGTCTGCGTTTGCACTCACAGGGAACCTGCTCATTTCAAAGGCACCTGGGGAGCTAATTTAGGCACTGAAATTTAGGTGCACAGTTTCTGATGCGTTTTACCTCTCACTCTGTTCTGAAGAATGGAAAAGTGACTTCTTTCTGTGCCTTTTACCATTTACGAGACGGAGATAAAACTACTGACCTGATTTCCACTGACATTCTGGAAATAAGTGAGAACTGTTTGAGATACTCCAGTGATACAGCCTCACAGGTGTAAGAAGGGCAGCAGGTACAACACTTCTCTGCAGCACTTCAGTGCTCCTGGTGATTGTACACCACCACACCCTCTGCCACTCACTCCTTACTCCCATCTGCATTTTCAGGCAGAGCTCTTTGGCCATTGTCACACTTGCCCTTCTCTGCCTGTGCAAGAATGAGATGCTGTGTGTTTTTAGTGAGCATTTGTCAATTTTTTACAGGCCATTATGGTGATACTGGTAAAAATGAAAGAATTAAAGGCACTGAAAACTCCTATTTATACCCACAGAGCAGCAGAACCAGTGAGGGCTTTCTCCTCCTGATCCAAGGGCCTGAGTCCCAAAACAATTGCAGGAGACCACATGTCAGAGTATCCAGGTCATCTGTCCATAAATCTATCAGCTATGGTGAAATTTTGCAGTAATTTTCCTATTAGGTACAAGGTACCTTGAGGCTCCTCATGTATTTTTTAACAGACACTAAATCTTAAGCAACTTAGTTTTTGTTGCATGTATGTGTAGAAAATGATCAGGCCTTTGCAGTTCACTAGTGAGTGCCGGCAAACCTGGGAGAAATGGAGTTAAAAGAGATTCCCTCTGCAGCTTTCTGAAGCTAATGGCTCACCCCAACTTTCATTTTTTTTTCTCTCAGTATCTCTTTGCTCACTASAAAAATAGGCTGAAGCTCACAAAGATGAAGTAGCTGGGTCACAGTGCTGAAAGTGCTGATGTGAGCTGTTTCTTAACAGGTTGAGCTGCTCTCCCACATAACCCTGTGGATGTGCTGAAACAATAGAAATTTCTCAGTGTGTGTATGTATATTCATCATGGACTAGGGCAATGGATGTACAGAATAATTTTTAATGTGCAGGATTTAGTATTTCCTGTCCTATGTCTCAAAAGCTTAATAAATTTCTATATTGAGGTAGCTAATAATTCCCACTATTTGGAGATATTATTTCAGATTATATCAAAGGATCCAAGAGAAGAACATGACAGAGATCAGTGAATTTAGCCACATGATTGATCTCTGTTAGATGTGTCGGCACTTTCCCTAAAGTGTTTTTATAAAGAGAAGAACCAAGGCACAGAGAAGCTCAGAAATCARAGGAACCACATGTCCAGTAATACCCACTCTTCAAATAACTTGGGATGCCAATAAAAGGTCTTTGGTACATGCTGGGCTGATAATATACCAACAAATATTGGTAAAAATGTTGGTTTTTGTTTGATGTCTGATTCTGTGGTCTGTATGGGGTAACTTCCAGCATGGCACTAAAAACTCATGTTCAAGACTGAGGGGTTAGTAAGAAAAGATTAAAGTCCATGCACAGAGAAGAATAATTTTTAGAAATATTTTGGAGATGATATTCTGGTTTTTGTTGGTAGTTTCGCATTGATATCATAGATCTCCTTTAAATGTATTTTTCTGGTTATGTATATGAAAGTACATATATTAAAAAAAACTTGCTTTTCCAAAATGCACTTAGAATTTTAGCCTCAGTGATTACCTGTAGTGAAGAGACAGCTCAGCTATTGATTTTCTGGGGACAAGAGTACTCCTATTATGTAGAGGTTACAGTCCTACAAATTTTCATAACAACACAAAATATTTTTCCATTATAAGTCTGGTAGGAAGCGAGAATGGAAATTTTTTTGCCATCTCTGTGACCTTCCAAATGGTTCTGTTTAATCCTGCATTTCTCTGCCTGAAGCATTAGCTGTACAAGTTGCCTATTTAGAAAAGTTCTTTACTTCTTGTATATACAAATGACCTATRCTTCATGTGAAAACAGATTTTGATTGATTTCTACAGTTCATTCTTCAATCTACCATTGGAGATTAGCCACATAGTTAAAGCCACTTTTTCCAAGTAACTATAGAGCTGAATATGTTTAAAAGTAACCTGTTGGAAAAGGCTCCTTTATTTCCCACAAGGCTCACATTATCTTCCCAATTCTACACAAAAACTCCATTTTTCAAATACATTTCGTATTTCAGATAAAGCCAGAAATCCTCCAAGACACTTGCACCTCAGATTGCTGTGCTGATAAAATATATAGGGATTTATTTTAAGAAGTTTCAGTGTGGTGCAGCCTCTGCAGTGTGAAGTGCAGCAGTTGTGGCCTTGCCCACTCATTGCCATGAGCTCGATGTGCAGATCGATGCCAACGAGCAGAACGTTCCCCCAGCTGCAAAGGGCGTTCACTGCTCAGGGTTCACGTTTGAAAAAATGGTTTTCATCCTTCTGGCACCTGCCCATTCTCATTTTTCTTTAGTGCTTGGAGCACAAAATATACAAGATCCACAGCTTCGAGGGAAAAGATAAAAGGTCGTGTCTCATGGCAGGGTGTTTAGGCTGTTTTGTTGGAGGCATTGGAAATTTGTTATTTCTTTCCACCACGTTGTCACTGCTTGATGTATTGGTAAATGTCAGGCACTGAATTAACTCCAGCCCATAGTCACCCCATACAGAAAGCACTCCAGACACGTTTTTGTGGGAGGTGATGGAAATTGGAGTATAGGTATTTAAAAAAAAAATTCCACTATTACTCAGTAAAGTGCTTTATTTTTTAAGAACGGCTGTGTTTTGTTAATTTGCACACAGCCATGAGCAGTTAAATCTGACCACGAGTTACACGGGGCAGCCTGGCAGAATCCAGKGGGTCTGACATACTGGGAATCACAAATACCTCACAGGCTGTCTGGGTTATTAACATATCCCATTCAGTTTCTGTGAATAACTTGGTATGCWGAGCTGTCAAAATGTTATTTAAATAACACTGATGGGTAGCATTTAGKAGACAGGCCTCCCTTAAGCAAAACACCTGGCACTCGGTAGCTATTGATAAAGCTTTTAAACATTTCATCTTCTAGCAATGCCATTTCCAGTATTTTTACCCGCAATTTCACCCCTAATTGTAACAAAGTAAGCTTTAAAGAGGTTATCTTTCCCTGGGAATTTCCAGGAAAACTCCTGGAAACTCCTCCATCAACATCCAACAATGGCTCAACAGGCACTGAAGAAACAACACATCCCTTGCTGAGTACCTGGGGCACCCAGGTGAATTTTAAACCAGCCAAATGTGACATTAATGCCACATCCCAATGCAGCCTGTTTGCCCTGCCAGCAAACTGCCCGGAATTCTAATCTGAGGCTTCACTCCTGGCATTCCCAGCTGAGGGGATCCGAGTGGMTTTGCTCACACAGTGAGCAGAGTGATGTGTCTTGATTAAGGCTCATTTGAATAGCTTTGTTTTGAGTAAATACAGCTGCAAGGGAAAGGTGCAGGCACRCAAACTTGCCGGTGAATTATCAAGTATCAACTTCTGCTGCTGGATAAATACAAATAAAGTACTTGGGAGAAAAAAAAAAAGCTGTTGGCCAAAATATAAGAAATTCAAGGTAAGCTGCAGCTTTAKCTAAGTGAGGCTGAAAGCATCCAGGCAGAGATTCATTGCACTACCTGAGGTCTGCTGAGTCTGTTCTAAATAAAACAAGTAGGCTTTGCTTCATAAACAAGTGGATTCATCCACTTTGTTCCTGTAGAGGGCTTTTTTTTTTTTTTTTTTTTTTTTTGCCTTTGTATTGTCATGAAGGAATAATAAAAACATCCCTTAACTCCCAATCCAGCATTAAAAATATATGGTACATGTATTTTGGTTTGAATTAATGATACTGAATAATTTCTGTGAAAGGAACTAAGTATCATACTGTCTGAAATATATAAGCTTCTAGCTGACTAGTCCATATAAATATTCAAGCATTTATTTTTCAGGCAAGGTCACTCTATTTCTGTTTTATGTGTACACAAAACATTTCCAAATCAGTGCACTTCATTTTGGTGTTAGCTGCACGGAAATTACAACTATTTACATCAATAAATGAGAAGGGAATTAACCCCAGAAACTGGTGTCTTTGTGGAGTTAACAGGACAGAAATGAATCCAGAGAACGCAGCTGGAAAGGATGAAATATTTTAARTGCAGGGAGTATTGGCTCAGTTATCACAAGTTAAGCAGGGATTGAGTGATATTCTGTGCAATTTCTCGTTTCCACTAAACAGGGAAACAAGAGGTTGGTGATGGAGTCAATGCTTCTGCTGCTCTGACCTGTGTTTATCATTACCCTGATTTACCAGCACAGTGCAGTCTCCCCTCTCAACCTCCCTCTGGTCTTTCTTTGGCTTCTAACATCCTCCTGGAGAGAGGATTGTCTCCAACCCGAGTCTGTTCAGTGTCTTTAAATATTGATCAYTCTTCCTCCCAAATCAGGACACATGCTAACCTATTTCTTTCACTGACAAGTACAAACTTCCTTGTCTTTTGCTTCCATTCTTAGCGTGGGTAAAAATGGTTCTTCCCTGTTTTGCAGCTARTTGAACAACCTTATTACCTTTCCATGGGTAAGAGAGGAATTTTTTTATCTGTAGCCCTGTCCAGATCACCCTTAGTGAGGATTGTTTTCAGGCTTAGAGACTGTCACTCCCTGTTGTGTTAATTGGACTGTAAAAACTCTCATTGCCAGGACTTTGGTGAGGAAATGCTAAAATAGATGTATGATCAAACTACTCAGAGGAGGTAGGCTGCGTTTTCCCTGCTATAATATAGAGATACACACTCCTGATAGGCCTGTGAAKAGATTTTCAATTTTCTCTACAGACCAGCCCTCCTATTCTGTGATCCAGCTGTTTTCTAAGGGTTGATCATAATTCTCACCCACAAATCTAGAGGTGAAATCCTGGTTTCTCCAGAGGCAATGGAGACTTTTACACTGTAAGACCATTTTGTGTCACATAAAGCAAGAGGCTGCTGATGCCTTCAGGGTTTTTCCTCCAATTCCTCAAACTGCTACTTTTGTCCACTGTAAATGAACTGGAAAACAGAGCTGGGAACACAAAGACACTTTTGACTGATTCTTTCATGTGCTTATTCACACAGGTCCTGAGTTAGCTCACTCTTCATGACTAAAAATACAGTTTCAAGCCTTKTCATTAGAATACAGCTTACCTGAAAAGTCTAAAACTATTATCTGCTTTATTATATTACTCTGAGGTAGTTTCTAATGTGTGTGTGTGTTTTTAATTTTGTGTGTTTATGAAAGAAGTTTGTTGTTGATGCTAAGAATACTTTGARCAGCCTGGAGAATCGCTGCTGGAAYATCTTSAGCAAGTGATTGCAGATTCCCCAYCACTTAAATMTTAAAACAGATTATTTTCCTGAGTASGTTTTGTTCCTGTTCAAATGATGATGCTGAAGATCAATTGTATCAATCAAGTGTGTGAATACCATCAGCCTGTATCATGTTACAGTTCATATGTCAATAAATGGATCCTTCCAGCCTCTAAATCTCTCAAGGTGTTAGAAGGTATTCCTTTCGTAATTTCAAGTGTGGTCCAAATGTCAAAAACATTTGCTGGTTTTATRTTATTTGTGCACCTCAGTGTGCGTTTATTTATAGCCTTTTCATTGGTACAATGTCATAGTTCAATGGGAGCTCTGCCTGCTTTTGTCTCCAGCTGCCCACAAAACATTTGTAGAGAGATGAAAACATACACTAGTAAAAAAAATCTGTATTATCAGCTTCATTTTTCCACAAGTTTRGGGTTCTAGAGTAGCTAATATTTCCTCATTTCCCTTAAAGCTGTTTTYAAATTGGATTAGAATTTAATTTGGAACTCTTTTGTGTTTTCTYCTCTCTCCTTTGGGATCAACCTTATGGAAAAATCACAATAAAATACCTTGCTTGTAGCAATGAAATAATTTTCAATAAAAAGGAAAATATCAAAGCAACTTTACTAAGTGACTAAAATTGTTCAAATGAATTACAAATGATATCTAAATTAAATTTTAGAAGAGGCTGTCTAGACCTACTGAAAAAAACATGTTAAGTGAAGCTGAAGCTCTACTTCTGAGCTGAGTAGAGCAGAGTCCCACTCTAATCACGGAACAGTTCATTCATTCATTCCTCTACATGCCAAATGATTGACTTGAAAAGAAAACCCTYCATGAGGATGAATGGTATGAAAAGGAAAATACTAATCAAGAATTTTATGGGTTTTTTTGTAACAAGATGAAGTTTGCAGTGAGAGAAACACGGGCTTCCTGTGGAGAATAAACCACAAGTAAACAGGAAGTGGTGGCTGAGGGCTGGTTTATGGCACCCTTACTCCAAGAAAAATCTTACTCCATTAGCAGCACCATTAAATCCAGCAGTGCTACTCTCACAAAAAGCTCATATTCGCTCTTTTAAGTTGTCACAATCTGACGCTACAGGAACACACTTCGTCAGACAGCGATGAAATGTTTTTCCATCGCTGCTCATCTGCACATTCATAATACATCAGAAATACCTTTTTTTTTTTAGCTCTGTATCTATTCTTGGCTATGAGGTTTTGATACAGAATTCGCACAACATCCTGCATCCCTGATGTTTTGTTCCTACCGCTGCCCACCTCTGACGGTCTGCATGTACCATTTCCTTATGTACATCTAACCACCGGCGTGGTCAAAAGGTTAATACATTACAGGGGAGGAGGAAAGGGTTCCCAAAAGGTTGTGAGCCTCCCTAAGGACYTCACAGCAGCCATGATACCTATATTCCTTTTAGATGGTAATATTTGGCAACACACTCGCATGCTTAAATTATTAGATACGYAATTTATATTCCCCTAGTTCGCTCTCAAAACCTCGCTGTTCTGAAGCAATGTACTGCTCRGTGACAGAAGGTCCACATCTCACTGCTCAGCCTCTGACTTTCTGGAAATGACCCTCTTTTTTTCAAAGGAGAGAAAACATTCTGATTCCTGTACCTTACAGTCCCTCCCGCAAAATGCCCGTTTCTGACTGCCTTTTGCATTTAGGTCTCTTCACCGCAAAACACAAAATCCTCTCAATAATTTTTTTTTCCCCCAAACTTACCTTGCAGTATTTTGGTAGCATATTAGCTTGCACTGGACTTTCCTCCCTGGAGCCTGGCATCAGAGTCCAAATGAGGTCATTAATCTAAAAGAGTGGAGTGGTCTCATCCCAGCCCCGGTTCCGGAGGGCTCGGTCCCGTTCCAGGGAGCTCTGCAGCCTCTGCCGAGAGCACTCGGGGCTTCCACAGCAGGACTGCTAATGGTCAGGAGAGCACAGCTTGAGCACTGCTGTGTCAGTAGCAGGAAGCTTTTACTGTGCCTGGGTTCCTGTCAGTGCTACTAATTCAATCACTTGCATATGCAATAAATTCACATGAAAAATTAACAAACACCTAGCCGGCAGCAGTGCCCTCTGTTCATTCTTTTCTTTTTTTTCCTAAAAAAAGCTGTGTAGCTTTATCTTAAAATGATTGGATTAAATGGTCTCTTTATTTCAGYWTYTTTTKWAAAAAAAATCCTTTATTCCTAAATAGCTTCTCAATATTCATCCATGGCATTATTTTATTTAGCTTTTATTACTAATATCTTCCATCAGATTCCCCTCTAATTACATCTGTGTCATCCCTTGAACTCAAAGGGACTGTGCAGATGTCAGGGAGGGGTACAGCTCAGCAAGGTGCAGTGATATATTCCACTCAGCCTAAGATCTATTTGGTTTGATTCTATTTTCCATCTCTAAGATCCACCACAGATAATTTTTGGTATCATTAGGAGTAATAGCTCTAAAGGCAGTGTAGCCTAATGAGGAAAAAAGGACTCCTAAACAAGAATCCCCAGGGAATTGAGGTCCAAGTATGGCATCTTTCCTTATTCCCCTTTTTGGGATRTTGGTGATCCTCCCTGGAGAGCTGCTCTGGGATTCCAGCAGTAGCYTACAGCTCAAAGAACTGCCTTCAGAACTGAGAACAACTTAAAGCACAAACCTGTCTCTAACAGCAGGCTTGGTTAAAACAGTCTTTCCTAACAGAGCTTGAGAAAAGAGGGTGAAGTGAATGTACACATCCCCTGCCCATGGGGCAGGCTGAGATTTGCACCAGCTGTGAAAGCAGCTGGTCACCACAGTGATATTCAGGATGGCTTTGGCACATCCCTTCTCCTCTAGAAGTGCTCCAGCAGCTGGGGCCTTGTGTCTCAATTGCCTGGTCCCTCTCACAGCTGCTTTTTGACAGTGTAATAAACCGAGAATCACATGGGCAAAAATGTGTCCCTGTCCCAAGTGATATAAAGGAATTAATCTTGATTTCTGGTGTCCACCAAAGCGRTTCATCTGAATGTAGTTATGGAGATTAAAAATATCTTAATTCTCTAGAAAATATCTCTTTCTGAGGCCTCTAACTCTTTCATCAGGTGTCAGTCTTTGAGGTTATCTCACTATGTTCTTTGAAGTTTCCAGCTGATATGTGTGCTAATTATTGTACTTAGATCCCTTAACACAGTAATTGCTCCAAGTAGAGTGCTCTGTTGTTTCTGACAGAACCCCACTTTATGGCTTTTTTCTTAGTTATTCAAACTGGTTCTATGGCTTTGAATGAACTCTTCTGCTTTCGTACTTTTTCATGACCTGTATCTTGAAAAGCCACTTTGAATATCTATCTTCACAGTAGATGGTTTTTTTGCAATTGCTCAATACCAGTCTGTTCCTTGTCCTCTTACAAATATCATATTATGTGTTATTAGACTTAGAAAGCCACCCTGAAACCAGATCACCTTATTTTAGAAAAAACGCCAGGGGCAACACCTTGTAATTTTTCTGCRTTGTATGTGAAAAATGGAGAAACCAGAATAATCTCTCACTCTAAACAACAGCAAATCCAGCAAGGTCAGCTTGTTCCTGAAGACTCTGCTAGTGTGGCCCAGTGCAGCAAACTGATTTGTGGAAATCCAGAGTGGCCTCACAGTGCTTTTCCATTGAATCTGTTTCCTTTGTTACGGATTTGGAGTACACAACAGTTAGGAGGTAATGCACTGAGTGAATTGCATTACAGTTGATTAGCCAGACATGGATGGGATTAGACTGGGACACAGCAGAGCAAAAAGATTTGCTGAACTTCCACAGAACCAAYGGATACAATCACAGGGGGTTCCTGTGCTATGTGCTGAAATACATGTTCTATCTGCTAAAATACATGTAAAATACAGCTCCACTCCTAAAACCCCAATCCCTCACTCAGTTGCCGAGCCTGGCTCAGGATTTTCCTCCTCCTCACCTGTTTTTCAGTTTTCCTTGCCCCTTCAGGGTTCTCTGTGATTGTGGCACTCATCTGCCTCTCCTCCCTACCACGAATCATTGTTCTGTCCATGTCTTATCAGCCAGATCTCAGAAGGAAGAGTTACATTTACTTAGCCAGGTTTCCATGTTTTGAATTCCTCTTGAATTTGGGATTGCATTATTGGTATGGATTTTTTAACTCCTCCACTGACTCAGTTATATGGACTGAATCCTGTACCATGGTAATWTCTGAGTGAAATCTGGCAAGAAGTTTGGATTCAAATACAAAAGTTATTTTTAAGCCAACTTTTCATTTTTATACCAATAAAATATTGGCTTAGTAAGCAAAAACAAAAAGTGCTCTCCATAAGTGGATGAACATTTGCTTCTGTGTTTTAATACATCTATATGTTTTAATACATTATACACTTAATACATTATACATCCTATAATGATGGAGGTGCCTTTATTCCCAAGTTACTGATGGGGAACAGAAGCACCTTGACAATAAATGCCTTGCCCAAGTTCCTACAGAACCCCTGTGGCAATGGCCAAGAAGCAACTTAACTCCAGACCCCTTTGTAGCTCATCCATAACCACTGGAAGTTACTCAAGGATCCACAGGAAGTTATTGGACAGAACTTGCAGGTATCACAAATGGAGTAGCAGCCACAAATCCTCAAAGCAAAATTTTGCCTACTTCTGTATCACTTTGGTCTGTGTTTACAGAATGAAGATATCCCTTTCTAGACTACTTTGAGGCAAGGAGTGATGTTTCCCATTGTGAAAGAGTCTTAATAAAATTCTGATTGCACTGAAATGAATGCTATCTTTATCACCGATCTCACTGGAACCAGGATTTCAGGATTTCACTGGATGGGGAGTAGATAAACATTAAGCAGCCTTTTTTGTAAATGAACTTTGCAGGGTATGAGCACTTGCTGCCGTGGTTCTCTGCCAGCACTAAGTATTAATAAGGTGACACGGGACAGAAATCTGCAATGGATTTCCTCTGRAAACTACACTTCTCATATTTCAGAAATTATTTTGCTGTCAATAAATGSAAATTATGAGGGACTGCACAAAACTAAAGCTGCAGAGAAGCAAATGGTAACCAGATACACTAAATAACTGTCTTCTCTTAATTAGTGAAAACCTGTAAACATARCTCAGAGCAGAATTAAATGTAAAGCTTATAATATATTTATTTTTCCTTTGTGGAAATGATTTGAGGAAGAACAAAGCACAGGTGCAGTTTGAACTCTTAAGCAGTGATTTGGTTCCTTTTCAAGAAATGTCAGCCATAAAGAACAAAAAAAACCCATGAAAAAATTAAGAAACAATGTTGTCTTTGACTAGAAAATCTAAGAGTATTTTGTAAAGTATTTGCAATTCTTTGATACGTGTGTATTTAATTGTCAGCTGAGGGGGAATGATAGTCTAGACATCACCTCTATGATTTCAAAATAAAACATAAACCAGAATGTTTTATCTAAGTTTTTACCTGTAGATGAGTATAAATGTTTCTACTGCACTCTTTTCAGACTGCTGTCCAAAAGTCTGTACAGTTGATGCAGCTATTTTTTTGTCTGAAATGCTCGATGGCATTTTAATTTTTAGAACTGTGGTTTTAGCATGAAAGACCAGAAATCAAAGACAGCCTGTTGGCAGTGATATACTGAAAGCACCATGCAGACATCAAACTCATCTCAGTTGAAAAATGGTGTTGATTATTTATTGTGTATTAGTGTAAGCCAAGAATTCTATTTCCTTGTGAACAGTGCTGTATAAAAGTCAGTAAAAACCTCACTACTCCTGTGTTTTGTATTTGCAAATATGGAGCACTCAGGTTTCAGGCATTTSCTAAAGTCAGGTTTGATATTTGTGGTCTCCCTGTGTTGGTCATGTCTGGTTGGCCACATCAGCAACATCTGCTCTCCTATTCTAAAAAATGACACTTACATGGAATGGAATTCAACAATGTTTGTGTGCAAGAAGGAACAGCAAATGCTCCTTTGTAAATTCTCATAAAATTGGTTTGCTTGGTGCTTAACAAATACACAGAATCTACATGCAACAACCTGAATATACAGTTTTGCTGTGATGATTAATAAGTCCGAGTTAATTATCTGCAATTTTATTTGAAATTTTATTTCTGGAATTTGGCAGTGACTACTTGAGAAAAAGGCAGTGAAATTTKGTTTCTCTTTGACAACTATAAAACACTTTGGAAATAAACATTCATRTTTTGTTTAATATCAGGAAAAGTACTTACTCCCTTGCTCAGTAAGTTTAGTGTTGTGCTTTTACATCTTTGTCTAGCTAATATCCAGTGATCTCACCTATCTGGAAACTTTTGCTGGTGTGACTCCTGACATTCCAAGATCTGAGTAGCAGAGTGAAGCTCAGGACACTGCAGTACAGAACTGATAATGGCCAAGAGCTGTAATGATCTTATCAGACTGTGATGGAGTGTTCAGGAACATCTCTCTCCCTGATACATTGTGGGATGCAAATCACAGATACAAGATGGGACAGGAACTACAGAAATCAGATCCTGAAATACTTTTATGAGCCTGAATCAATCCCAAAATAATTTTCTGACTCACTACAGGGATGGAGCACTGACATTTGTCAGTGGTTCTGTGATCCCTTCCAAAAGAAAGTCCAAAGGGAGTTCAGTAGTTTGTCCTGACTAGGACTGCAGAACAGAAAACTGAGCTTTCTAATTTTAGACTACAGGTTCTAAGTGATAACCAATGCATTTGTTTTTGGAGCTCAGGAGAGAAAAGTGATCTGGTGGTAGCATGGAAAAAGCTTAGTCCTGGCTCAGCCAACATCAGGGAAAATATCCCCGCTGGTTCCGATCAGTTCTAGCTTATGTCCTCATGAAAACAAAATTTGGTCATTAGTGAAATAAATTTAAGCTTCCTGTCACACAATGTTGACACAGCTGGTGATTTCCAGCCCTCAGTGCCCACCTGCAGGAACACAAATACGAGATGGTGAAAGGCTTCAGCRTCTCTAACATGAACCATTGAGCTTAGCTGCAGGGAAAAATAAATTTCCTCTGATTACGAAGGTTTTACATGAAGCAAAAACATGAGTTCAGCTGAGTGGGAGACTTGATAAGAAARCTGGCAGAGAGAGTATTCAAACTTTAGAGCTCAGCTTTACTCAAAATGATGTTTTGGGCTAGACAAAGTGGCCCTGATGTGTCTCTGCCTGGGTGGGTCTCTTAGCAGGACGTTACCCAAGCTGTGAAAACAGCCAAGCCTTCCACAGCTGTAACAGGGAGACTTTTGGCTTCTTGAAATTGAGAATTTTGGGAGGGAGTCAAGAGGATGGACCACACTCTTCTTGGTGGTGCAGAGCAGTAGAACAAGAGGMAATGGGCAGGRAGTTCCACCTGAACAYGAGAAAGAACATTCCTGTGCAGTGACCGTGCAATGAACTGACTGCCCAGAGAAGATGTAGGGTCCCCTTCACCCCAGAACTGTCTGGATGCAATCCTGTGCCACCCTGCTGGAGCAGGAAAGTGGGACCAGCTGATCCCCTGTGGTCCCTTCCCACCTGAACCAYCCTRTGATTTTGTTAAGACAAGGAGGATGGTGTTCCTGGCTTATTGAGGTTCAATCTTCTCGTCTCATAGGCAGCATGTCATACCAAATCTCTCAGAAACTGACTGTGTTTCATCTTTAAAGTAATTAGTTTTTTTGCCTCCATTATTCCAGTTGGAAGGCTACTGGAAGTCTTGATTGCTCTAATGATCAGAAACTTTCTTCTAATTTCCAACCTAAATTTATTCACAGCTGGTTAATATCCATTTGTTTCTGTGCCAGTTTTGTTCTTAGCTAATTTAGGTTTTTCCATATCTGGTGTTTATCTCCCTGATGCATTTACATGCTGTGATTATGGTCCTGCTGAGCTGTCATTCTGCTCAATAAAATAAGCCAAAATCTTTTGGTCTCTTCTCATAAGATAGACTTTCCCTTCTCCTTGATCATCCCTCTTTGGAACTGTTTCCATGCCTCTCTCCTGTGCAAGATTCTCAACTGAAAATCTGCTACTGGCATTGTCAACTGGCACTGATATTTTCCTGACTATTCTGGAAAAAAACCCATTTCTAAAACTAGAACTGCATCTGTCTTTTTTATGAATATATTATATTGACAACTTACACTCATTACATATGTGCAAGTCCTTTTTCTAAGTAATTTTTAAATAATAGTTCATGGATTAGGGYAGGCTTTTTGTTATTGATGATCAGYGCTGCTAAATTTATTTTAAAATTAATTTTAAAATGAAAATTGTATTTTCATTGTTGAGGTACAGCCACTTCTGTATAGTGACCAAAACTCAGCAGTACTGAATGTTTTCCAATATTGACAATGATTTCCAGCACTGASTAATCAACAAATGTCGTCACCATCTTCCTGTTTCTGGTACTTTTATGGATGAAACATCAGAAACAACGAGTCCCAAGAGTTATCCACAAAAACCTTCCCCATTAAGCTTTCCTCAGTCTGACAGTCCYTTCTTTAATGCTCTATTTTTCATTTCCTCATGAATAAGTTTCCTATCCTCTTTACAGATTTACTGCTGTTCTTTATTTTCTCCAGCTTCAATAATAGTTTCTTTCGTAACACCATAACAGAAGCTCACCAAAGATCATATAGATCAAGTCAGTCATACCTCCCTTGCCTAAAACTCCAGTTATGATAAAAGAAAATGCTGTCAGGTTAGTCTGACATTATGTTYTCTTGATAAATTCAAACAGCAYTTTATTTATTTATTATTTATTTTSTCTAGGTTTAGTTTTCCTTGGAAAAGTCTGTTCCCTAAAACCTTGAAGATTATGGATGGCCATATGGGTATCTGGGCTGTTAGCTGTGTTACCATTTTTCTCACCTTTTCTTAAATCTGGTGTGCTTTGTGTTGTTCTGCTCAGATTCGTAACTAGCCCATAACATATTTTCTACTAAGTCTTCAATTTAATATAACACATTTGTAATAGCTGAAGAATTCAAACCCTCTTAAACATTTTGGTTTTGCACCATAAATTAGGTTATCCATAATACAGATGCCACTTTGACAGATGCTCTTTACATCAGTGTAATTTCCACCTACATTCACTGATGTAAAGGTAAGAWACAGCTGGCTCTAATGTTGGTAAGGCAAATTTTAAAGTTTGTTTCTTCAGCTTTTGAAAACTATTGGAGTCTATAAAGCCAAAATGATCGATAGTAAATGCATGTCAAAATAATCTTGAAAGTTTMATTTCTAAATGTCAGTGGACAAGAGCATCTCAATTTGTTTTATGTATCTCATAATAGCAAATGAAGTCTTAATGTAATCAAGAAAGATCAATTGTCTGAATTCATTGCACGGTACTTTCCTTTTCACACATGCTTTTCCTGTTGTTCTAAATGCAAAAACGTGATTTTGTTCTAAATGCATATTTTACTGAAAAACGCTGTCCAAAGCTGTGGGTAACTTGGATTCAACATCCATATTAGGACAAGGGGTGTTTTGAGGAAATTGTATGAAATGAACAGTCTGTAAGTTACCAAAAGAGTGAAGACTGCTCTAAGACAAGTGAACATGAAGCAGCAGAGTGTTCCACATTTTACAGAAAAACTCACACAGACTCTAGTGTGGCTCTTCTCCTGTAGGGATTGCCAAAATTKATAACCGTGTGAGAACAGCGAGTTCATGGACATTGGTCTACCCTGCAAACACTGTAGTGACTGTAGGCAAAAGTCAGGTGTTTTTTCTAAAGCTGTCTTTAAAAAGCCTTCTCATGGTGGTCCCCTGATTTTTCTTAATCCCAGTAAAGCTTATAAGCAGAGAACTCTGCTGGTAGCCAAATTTTCCACCGTCAGCTCGCTTCCTTCTACTCGTGGCAGTGAACTGTGGACCATTTGTGCCTGGTGACCAAGCGCTGCCAAGAGGGGACTCTGATTCACACAGCAGCAATGGCCTGGGTGAGCTGGGTGCCCTGATGTGGGCAGGAGGCAAAACATCTCATGAAAGCCTTCCAACACMAGCAAGGAGGAGAAAATTAAAAAAWTAAAACAGGACAGCAATAGGAGAAACARTGGCAAATCTGAGTCTCGTGATAGGCAGTGGAGAAGTAGAGGAAGAAAACYTAATGCTTATATCTACTGTGCCAACCTACAGAAGTTTCGTATAAAATGGTTTTTGAGAGGAACTGTTTTTTGAGAGGCACTGCAATAATGCTGATACATGACTAATTGTGCAAACTTTGGGAAAATCACATTCAGGGGCTAACGTGCTACTTTGGGTTGYGATTTGTATTTCTGGGCAAACTGATGAGACATGGATTTTTTTTTTTTCCATTCAGTATAATGAGTTTCACTTACTTGATATTTTAGAATTTACTTTATTTATATGCAAATAAACCACTGGAAGTAAAACTCATGTACCAATGACTCAGAACTTCAAAAGCCTGAGAGYAGAGCAATGAAATATTGGACTGTTTGTAATAATTCTAACCAGGTAGAAGAATTTGCTGAATATGGTCTTCATGAACCTTAGGYATTTTATAAATAATATTACGGGACAATGATAAAAATCCATAGCTACATAGAGACACCTCCTAGTTTACATGCCATGACACTGATTTGGAAGATGAATGTTTCTCTCAGTTTTGCAGTATCACCTATTTCTGAAATAGACTGTGCAAAATTAGATACAAACAACCAGTACGTACTTYGTGTGCTGGGTAGATTAATTCTAACTACCATTTCAATGTTTTTACCTTTTTCATTTTTAACTTTTGCAAAAAGAGTAGCAAATCGAGCTGGATAGATGGTTTTAAATGGACCTGGTTGATGCATCAGTGCCCCTTTTTTAAAGCTTGCTTAGAAACAAGGTTTTTGTAAATTATAAAATATACTACAGCCAAGTTATGAAACTGCATTTYCTAAAGTCTAAATTTCTGTATGCATTATTTTTTGCATCCTTTCATGSCCCTTGTTCTATTCGGACAATTCATCCTGATCCAGCTGCTGAAATTTATCCCAACTTTTATCCTCCTCCTTTGCCTAGTAAATTGTGACAATAGTGGTAGATTAAAAAAAGAAAGTACAGCATGATTCTTGAGTAAACAGTGCCTCTTTGGTGAAAGTTATACACTGGGTTTAGACTGACATTTATATTAATATATRACAGGGACTACGCTAGGGACTGTTGTTTTTCTATGTTTTTGAATGAATTTAATTCCAGAATAGAGGGGTGGATCCTTATTTAGTTAGTAAGAGTTCTCCTAATTTACATCCAGTAGAAATACACCACGAGCCAAGAATCTCTGAGCCTCTGCAAGATTTTCTACTAGGCTCYTGTAAAACCGCCTAACAGCTTCAAGGAACACTTCTCTCCACCAGCATGGCAAATGCTCACAATTTTTACAGCTTCRGTCTGTGCCTTTGCAAAACACAGTTTATCATCTACTTTCTTTGAATGAACTTCGTTCTGTGGAAGCGAGCTCATTATTTTTACCTTTTTTTTCAATTTATAAGCAGTTCATAACCCGCTGTTCAAAACTTGTWAAGCTGCTACTGAAATACTGGAAAATATCAAAGCGAAATGGAAATCATACCACCAGAAACACTGCCCTAGYATTGTGAGTACCTTTAGAAAAGAGTTGTAAAAATAAAATATGATCAGTTTATCACAATGGAATTTTAGCTAGGCTAGGAGTTACGATTCATAGACACCACAAGAGATCAGTTAGGATTWCAGCCATGCGCCCAGATTTCTAAAATTTTGTAGCTTAAAGTTATTAAGTTTATGTTGCTATTAACAGCTGAGCAGAGATTCAATTTAGCATTGGATTCAATTTTACGTTGTACATATTCTTTGTGGGCCATTTTATTAATGTAAAAGTGCACATTAGTTTTTTCTTTTATTCATAACTGTTTGATAGCTTGGGGTTTGCTTATTTTAGATAGCTGTGTAACCAACACTATTACAATATTTTTAATAGTTACCAAGTGAACCAAAATGGGATTTGCATCTGCTGTTAATCCTGACACTGTTCTGCTTCCCTTTGCCCAGTGAGTTASCTGTGTCTTAAATGTTGAGAAATAGGTGCAAAAATGTTTTTTATAAAATATTTAGCAACGCTTTTCAGGCCCACTAAAACATGTGAAGCCCATGCGGTTCCATCTTGTAAGAATTTTCATGTACACGTACTTATTTTTTTGTAGACCCACTACAATCATTTAGGTATGTGTTTTAACAACTGAAATCTCCCTGAAATGCGAGTGATTAATATGGATCATTTAAAGTAAACATGGAAATGCCAATGGTAGAATGTTAAATATCACAACACAAGAATTAAGGGCATGAAGCTAATTGCCTATGCAATTAAAAGTTTAGGAAATGAACTATCTGATCTGGAACCTGGCCAAGGTATCATGACTAACAAGCCTGTTCCTGCAAAAAAAAAGTGCCAGAGRAACTCTGATAGCCACGTGTGGTCAAGATTTCTGCTTTGTCTAAATTAAGGCATCTTAAAAGCAAAATACATAACATAACACTGCCATATATAAAATCCCATGCCAACATTTGGCAAAGCACTTCCTCTGTTCTAGCATGTGTGCTGGGGAAAGCTGACTAAATACAGCATTAGGGCAAACAGTTTTGAAAGCATTTATTTTGAATTTCACAGGAAGCCAAATGCTGTGCAAATCCCATTCGATGATTGAAATTTGTCCCCTGTTCATTTATAGAACTCTGATGGAAGTCAACAGGAGGACTGGTACCAGGTCTGTAATATACTGTAAAAACTTTAAAACRTCTTAGAGGAGGCTGTTAAAATGACAGACATTTTAGAGCAGTGATTGGGGGTTGAAGTCAGCTTATGTTCTTCCTCCATCTGGCCTGCTACTGTTTTGTTGAAGATGGAAAACAGCACACACAGGATTTGCACACATCATCCTAAGAGACAAACACTCTCTTTCACCTGTCCAGTTTAGCCTTATCTGTGAATCCCAGGGTGTGCTCCTGCATCCATCAGAGCCCACATTTACYGAATTCAACAGGACTCCTTACATAACTGAGGTTTGGAGACAAACACCCCGTGCATCCATCTCATCTGAAGTTCTCTTTCTGAGGCAGAATCCTCACCCCCAGGGCTCAGGAGGAGCCTCAGGACCAGGGCAGTCCCCGCTCCTCTTTGCGCGRTCACTGCGCAAACTGAACATCGGTAAACACAGCGAAATCAAACYCTTGAGCTCGTCAGGATGGTGAAAGAGCTTGGAAAGAGCTTCCATGGCACTGCATTTCTCTGATCCTAGAGCTGTTCATGGTGCTGGCTCTCTGCAAGGCCAGCTCAATGCTCTCCTGCTGTTTTACCCGAAAGCATGAGGTGCACAAGTATCACAAAAGCAAATCCTRCAGAAAGGCACCTGGAGGTGTGAAGACAGGACAAACCTTCCTTTKAGATTTTTTTAAATTGCCTTTGGAATTTTAGCTTGGGACCTTGCTACTATTTCTGCATGGTGAGGCTTCATTTAGAAAACAGCAGGAAGAAAATCCAAACCCATGTCTTTGGAATAAACAAAGGGATTTTCTGGGTTTCAGGGGGAAAAARCAAAACCCAACAAACCTAATCTGTACCATAAAAAAAATTACGAAGAGATACACACATTATCCATTATGCACACATTATAGATGGCCTGATGTAGTAAGGTACTTTTGGTACTATTTCTGCATGGTGAGGCTTCATTTAGAAAACAGCAGGAAGAAAATCCAAACCCATGTCTTTGGAATAAAAAAGTGATTTTCTGGGTTTCAGGGGGAAAAAACAAAACCCAACAAACCTAATCTGTACCATAAACAAAAAATTACGAAGAGATACACACATTATCCATTATACACACATTATASATGGCCTGATGTAGTAAGGTACTTTTGGTGCTGGACTTTCAGCAGAGTTTAAATGTAAAGCTTATTTCATCTRCACTTGCACAATTCATTAAGTTTAGTCAGAAATTCCCCACTGAAGCTGATAATGATTGATGCCTCTCCAAGATAGGGAAATTCCCAATCTCTGTAATTATGCTCATTACCTTGTTACGGTTGTTAAGGTTCTCCCCTTTTAGAAGCATTCCAAGAATTAGCTGAGTTACAGCAGGTTATTAGTGAAACATGGGCTCTGCAAACATCTTTCAAAATTATTGGACTACGGAACTCATTCTGCAGATTTTACTTTTACATCTGAGAACAGAACCGTAGGAAAAAGGGAAATGATTACTGGAATTCTAAATCAGATCCTACATTTGAGCTCTGTAACTCCAGAAGAGCTGAAGTTAAAGAGTTAAAGACTGTAAAATCAGGCATTATATATTGGCAGAGCATTTTGCATTTGGATGCACCCAGGTAGTGCAGGTTGCTCAGCTAAACATTCCACCTGCTCTTCAAGGAGCGTATATTTTATAAGGGGCTCTGTGTTTTAAAAATTAGATTGTTTTTGTTTAGAAGTCCAAGGCACTGTCTTATGTGTCTGACTTCATCCGCCCAAACTGGGATGGGTTTATGGTTCACCTTATTTTAGATTTAGCAGGYAACTGCAAATAGTTCTCCCTAAATTAGTGTAATTCTTACAAGAAGTCTTGGAGATAGTAAGAAAGGACCTGTAATGAGGTTTGGTACTCTATTTGCATGGCAACTTAGTCTATGTTCCTGCATGGTTTAATAAACATTGCAGTAGATCATTTCATTGCAAAGAAATTAGCTTTTTATTGTCTTTGTCTGACTCACTTAACGGCTCTAATTAAGGATATACTAAACATGAAAATCTCTCCTAAGGCTTTAGGCTTTGTAGGTGTTATCTGAAGATCACTAATGCTTCCTGTCAGGACAAAAATATTAAAAAAAAGTTTGGGTGATGAACTCAGGGGAGCTTTTGTTTTAAACAATCAAAAGTGTACTCAATAGGAACAGTATTTTTGCTTCAGCAAGCCTTTTGGAAGAATTTGGATAGAATTTGATTATATTTGGGCTAGAAAAATAAAAATATTTTTTAAGAAAAGAATTACAGGACACCAGTCACAACATATTTGCATGTTTTCACCTTATTTCCTATTGCAAGTTTGWCTTCAATCTTTTAATGACTCATAAAATTTACAGCGCTGTGAGACACCTCAAGATTTCATAGATTTCCTTCGATAGAAGTGTCATACATCTGTTGAAACCTTGCAACACAGAACTCACAGCAAAGAACTTCTGCTTTCTTAAGTGTATAAATACCAATTTGGCAACGTCTGTTTACAGGACTGGTTTTGTGTTTTACCCTTATTATCAGAAAGTAACGGTAATACGGACACTCCCKCCATTGATTACATCTCTTGTTAAAACCTGTTTGCTCTCCTATTACAAGCAGTATTATGTCACGTTATTTATCACTGCTGCGATCAGGTAACACAAACATGAAAGAGTAACTGGTATCACTCGGTTCTGCAAAGCAGTGCTGAATCAGAGTCCTGTGTCAACTCACGGATATCGCGCAAAGCCCCGGCTCTGACAGTGCCTGATGTCCCCAATGACCACTCGGGCAATGTTTAAATGCTGAGCACTCACACCAAACACAAGTGGTCAGCTCGCACCTCCTCAGGCTGCAGCTCCTCTCCAAACAACCTCAGTGCTAACAACACCACAYGCCAGGCTGGTGCCACTGTACGTGATAAAACAATTTGATCCTTCCTGGCAGAGAACACAAAGCCAGATTGGGTTCAAAGCGAAGGAAGGATTTGGGAGATCAGGGTAAACCTTTACTCCACTTTGATACTTCCTCCTCCTTCAAAACAGGCTTGGCTTTCCAAGGAAGAGCCATGTGAAGGAGGGCAGGAGTCAAGGTTAAAGCCATCACGTCCAAGGCAGGATAATGTTTTTATCAGGGAGGGCTGCACTCTGCCAAGGCGATGTACATCGGTAGGATCATGAGACAAGACTCCTGCCTCAAATCTTGAAGACTCTTCGCCATGTGTTTGAATTGATTCTACAAAGTCATTCCGTGTCTTAGCAAAATCAATCCTCATCCCGTGTCGGGCGGGAAGAAYAGAAATCCATCACGTTTAAACACAACACACTGAGCAAATCGACAGTTTCAGTGTGGTGTGAAACCTTTGCAGATTTTGCAAAGCAAGTGCTCTGTCTTTTCCCTTATTGTTTGCCCTTCACTTGACATACAGGAAGAGATGCATCAAGAGGATGGCAGGAGACATGTGTCACTTAAAGCATGCCGTAACAATGTTTGCCCTGGAACCCCCTTGAATCTGTTTGAACAAGCAGGCATCATACGTGGAAAAACACACAGAGAACTTCACCTAGTTACAAAGTTGACAGAACCCCTTTGCCATCCTCCCCCTGGAGCAGCGCCAGCGCCAGGCACGCCGCTCCCTTTGTCGCCGAGCTGGCGAGCCGCGGTCACACCGCACCAGGTCACTTGTTGCACGGTGCCAGGGTGGCATCTCCCCTCCTCTCCTCTCGACCCACCGAAAGTTACCCGCGCCGCGTTCCGGCGGAGCCCGCTGGGAGGGCTGGCGGTGCGCAGTTCTCTTACCTGCATGTGTCCCTGGTACATCCTGCCGTGGCTGCTCGCTGCCCCTCAGGCCGCCAGGTCGGGCTGCGC